>NC_087174.1:7155000-7167500 GCF_035594125.1 Scylla paramamosain
ATTACATGCTTAACCGTCAACAGCATTAATTTAGCATCACAACAGTAACTGTAGTAAAAACTTAGTAATCACTTCCTAACAAATTAGCCCCAGTGAGCTGAGTGGTTTCCAAATATCACCATTAGACAGGAACTATTGTATGCATTTGTGCCAAGTTGAACAGCTTGCTGTACACCACATACTCTTGCTGTCATAGGTTGACACACACTCTTTTGTAATCTTGCTATACTGCCAAGTCCTTCAAAGAGTGCTGATGATATGTTATTTTCATGTTTTGTTTAAGGCTTTGGTGACCCATTTATGTCAAATTTTAGTGGTTTCTCCAATCACAATCTATTTTTTGAGATATAGGAAATTCATGAGGCATATAAATACAGTAATATATATATATATATATATATATATATATATATATATATATATATATATATATATATATATATATATATATAATGATAAAGAATATTTTCATAATATAAATGAAAAATGTAAACTATGGAAAGAGAGGGAAAAACACACTAAATTTACCTCATCCTGTTAATATAGTGATGCTTGTCCTTGGCCTATGCACTTCCCTGATCTTAAGCTAACGGCATGGCGCTTCACAGAAGGAAATTAACACAAAAGGAGATTGAAGAGTTGCCTTGCTGCATGTGAAATATTACAACAGCATAACAGATTAGCATTATAAGCCTGATTTTTATTATAAATTGTTGTCAAGTAGTATTCTATCTTAATTTCATGTTATTTGAAGACAATTTAGGCAAAAAAATTAGTAATTGAAAATCAGCCAACACTAGCACATATCTGAGCTCTACATCTGGCCAGTGCTGTATGTGTTAATTGTATTCCATTATCATGCTAAAATGTATTAACAACATAAATTTAAGTGGAAGTATCATTTCAATACTTTTGGATCTCTTGCAAGGAAAACTGACACTTTGCCATCATACAGGGTGTAACATGAGTTTCTGCAGATATTGCCAGAGGTGAAAGTACAGTTTATTCTAAATTGAAATTGTTCTATGCACATATACATTTTGAGGTGTTGTTCCATGGTATGAAATTCAAGTGTGGCCAGGTGACAGATACAACAGATGGGCCAGATGAGTAACCATGGCAGAGAAACACACTTTCCACACACTCCACATTACAAGTTATTTAATATGATCTGAACATGTTCACTGTCAGTGTCTCAGAGGGAAACTGTGAGATCTGACTAACAATCAGCTAATTTGCTGCTAATCTCATTCCTTCCTACTCTCTGCCCAGACAGTGCTTGGTGCCACACAGCCTATTATTTTATTTGTCATTTTTTACACCCATACCATCATTGTGTAATGTTTACTGATAATCGGTATTGGTCCATTGTTGTCACTCATCTCATCATTGGATAATGTAAAGCCCCAAAACTTGTAGAAATCATGACTGAATTATATTCACAATTTCAGATCCTTGCTATGGATACCCATCTGACATGGCCATTGTATCTGTTGCCAGGCCATACTTGAATTTCATGCCACAGCTAAACAGCACCTTAAAATGCATATGTGCATAGATCATTTTCTATTTAGAATAACCTGTACTTTCACCTCTGGCAATATCTGCAGAAACACATATGCTGTATATGCAGCATTTACTGGCACCTCAGGCTTCTTTAAGAAATGTTGCCATAAATACAAACTCTTTCTTTTTGTGCACTATTAATTACCCTGAATGTTTCACATCTAAAAGTGAGAAAATGTTGAAAAATACTGATACAAATATTTGTTAGAATTAATACAACCTCTGTAATTTTATTTATAATAATTTATGATAGAGACATCCACCAAAAAGTTCATTAAAAATATTGAAGGACAGCATGACTAGTTATCCTGAAAATTACAAACATTAAAAAAATATGTTAAAAAACTTAAACAGCACTCTTCTCTACAAATATATCCTACATCTTTCTTGGGTGATGTATGCTTCATCTGCATGGGAAGCCAGCACTCCTCCACAAATATATCCTACATCCTTCTTGGGTGATGCATGCTTCATGTGTAGGGGAAGCCAAAGTACACAATGCATGTCAAATGTAGGGAACAAAATAATAAAAAAATTGTTAGGTTAGGTTAAATAATCCCAAAAATTGTGTTCAGTGCCAAAACTGATGGAGAGAACAGGGAGACATGGCCTATTTCCAGAATTACAAAGGTACCAAGACACTTGGGCACCTACCTACCCAGAATCATAAAACAGTGGGTACTAGGTGGAATTCAGCCAAGATTTGTGTTTAAGGGTTGTAAGTATTTTTTTTTTTTGTTCTAGGGCATTTGTCTTACCCTAGACAAATGAGATGCACTCCTGAGACGGCAGCATTATTTTTCTAGAACAAAATAACATCTTTTTTGATAACCCACTGGCTTCATAAATGATTGGTTGGACAAATTCTACAACCATCACCCCACAATTAGGAATCTCCAAATAGACATAAAGACTAGTGTGAGCTGAGGATTCTTCTGTTTGTAGGTCATGCACCACCAGCTTGTCAATTAAGATCCAACAGGAGGATCTGGTCTTTAGTATGAGGTGAAAGGGACCCTAATAGTCTGGAAAAGTGCAACCAAAGACACACTATTCAATACATCTAGTTTGATAAAATTTTGTTCATTCACTCAACTAATTTTCTTTTGAGATTTTTGGTTATTCTGGAATAGTGATGGTCACCATGTGGTTTTCAGACACTGCTTTTTAATCTACAATCTTCCTCTCCACAACCCTGCCCAATATCATGGTCTTTCACATTCTGAGATAATGACTCAAAATGGATAAAACCAATTTGTGATAGGTTTCAGCATACAAAATCAGAACAACTAAAAATAAAATGTTTAAAAGTTAATAAGAGAAATGAAAGTAAATACTGTCTGATACAAAATAAACAGTTAATCAAATGGATTAATGATTGAAAGTGAATAGTGATTTGGCCAGCAGGTACACAGCAGACAAGCAAACAGGTAAATATTTATATACATACTACTAAACAAGTTAATTATTTGGCTATTTTGTTTTATTCACCCAAATTCATCAACTGGTCTCAAAGTTTGGCCAGCCATTCCCCCAGTGGAAAGTGCTCAGAGTTCACAGTGACTGAAATTCGGGTAGGACTGCGACCAACACTACATTATACAGCTTGTGGGTGTGTGACTCACTTGTTATAGAGGACGATGCCAGGCTGCCACACTTCGTGGTCCCCGAAATGTACATTTTTCAAGCCACCATAGTCCTTATGGTCCCACGTGAGGCGAGGATCTATCCAAGTCTGTTGACGATCATCATCATCATTACAATTGTATAACAGAAGTACCTATCACACTAGAGCACAATCTACTGATGCAGTTTTATATTTTCTAATCACAAGTAATAATTATATCTTGGTAAAACTTTTTAAACTTATTATTTTTTTATTTACAAAGGTTAAAGTTGGACCCAAGTGATGATGTGTCTTATCCTCAAGACCAGGTTATATTGGGGGACAGTGTTCTTGGGCAAGATTGAGGGCTGAAAGTTCTTGTGGCTGCCGTAAACAACACAAGTGATGCATTAGGTTTCATATCAGACTTGAATTGGTAAGCACAACAATAACTGTTTTTTTCTCAAACTGGCAATTGACATTCTTGCACCAAGAAACTAAGCCACAAGCAGCCACAGGTGGCCGTAAATCCTTGCTAGAGGGCACCATCTTGGTGTCTACTGCTGACAATTCTGATGACATTTTGCTGGAATTTGCCTGTGTGAACTGGCCATAAGCAGATAATTCAATTTTCCCCATTTTTTTTTTTTTTTTTTTTTTTTTTTTTATGTATCTTGTACTGCTTGAATTGCCAACAATGTATCTGCATTACAGAAAGAAATGCAAATTGCGGCCAGGGTGGGTCGGCAGCGAAGCTCTGTAACAAGACATGGATAATCCTCAACCAACTTCATTTTAATTTTATTTATACTGGTTATTTATTCACTTTGTATTGTATGGTATGATGTTATAAGCACAGCTATGGCTACGAAAGATCATAAAGGTAAGTTTACAGTAGGTATTGGACAAGATAGGAAAATATATATAAATAAATAAATAAAAAGCAAAAATAATAAATAAATAATTAAAATAAAATAAGATAATTAAATAAATAAAATAAATAAATAAAGTAATTTCGGTGAATATTAATAACAAATTCTAATCTACAACATAAAAACAAAACGTGATTGGTTCCGGTAAAAACATGGTAGTTTACAAACAAAATCTCACTAGCTTAGGTCTCCATGTATCAATAATAAACACGTATTTGAAAGATATTTCAATGATCAGGGGCGTCACATATATAAAACCCAGCGCCATCTTGGACTTTTACTTTTGACTGTCAACACTACTCGACAAAGGATTCAAGCTACAACCCGGGCATCTGACAATAGCATGGTACAGTACGCTTGCCTCCCACTTTATAGAAAGATCGACAATACAAGTGGTAGTATGATATGCGCTTATTATACAATCAGTAAAGCTCACCACGACACCACTCCACTAACCATTACTACACTCACCTGCAAGAACCAAGCGTTGATATGGATGACTTGCTTGTCCTCTTCGATCCACGTGCCCTGAATTTGCACGGCCATATGCACGGTGGTAGTACCATTGTTCTCACGCTGCGGCAATGTGGTCTTGTCATAACCTTCCAACAGCTTTTTCTTCAGGCGCTCCTCCGGCGTGAGATTCTGTTGGCCGTCTGCAGCGTCGGCGCAGAACAAGTTGATCGTAACCTTAATTCAAGTTTACAATGGGATTTCCCGTTCCTGCAGGCGCTCTAGTTCCAGGCTATTTGTAAGGCTTAGGGCTTCTTATTTTGCTTTCATAGAATATTGGGTGCATACAATAGTGAAGGAAGCTGTAGTCATAAATATTGCCAGTGTAACCCGGATGTTAACTACTGAAAAAGGAAGTACATGGAGGAAGAGGTACGTGATAATGACATAGAAATGGATTACAATTTGTGTGAGTGGATGAGAATGGCTGGGAGGAATAAAAATTAGTGTGAATGGATGGTGACAAGAGGAGGCAGAGTGGGAACTGAATGGGATGTGAGAAAATGGAAGAATGAGATAGAGAAGTGAAATGTGTGAGACTGAATGAATGGAAGAATGAGATGGAAAAAATGAGAACCCAGGAATGGTACAAGGAGAAAGAGGCCACGATGTATGAAAGGTGGTATAATGAAAGCCTGGGCGGTGATCTAGGGAACAGTGTATGGATGTGAATGCAAGGAATTACAGATGGTCTGAGTCCCGCAGCAAAGTGTGCCAGATGTGTCATAGGAGAAGATGAGGCAGTGGAGCATGTGGTACTGGAGTGTGTGAAGTATGCCAGAGATATCATTGAGATGATCCAAGTGATTCCGACTGAGTTAGGACATGATAGGAAAGAGAGTGAGAAGACAGGGAGGGAGTGGATGGTGTTGCTGCTGGGACTGTGTAGAAAGACGAATGAAAGAATGATTGAGGCGGTGAAAGTTTCTGAGAGAATGTGGCGTGCCAAATGTAGGAACAATTAGTATAGAGGATGCTGGTCTTTTTTTTTTTTTTTTTTTTTTCTACAGGAGTTGCCGATCCATAGACCTGGCTTAGGAGTGATCCGAGCCACCTGTATCATCAAGATTAAGATCAATACAATTAATCTACTAGAGGTATCACATAAATATGAGTAGATACGATTTTATCCTTGGATGTTATTCAACTTAATGACAATTTAGAGAGGAAAATTTTGCGTACCACAGATGTGGTTTCTTCAATATACCTGCAAGAACTTGTTGAAGCGCCGCTGCTGTTATCACCACCACCAACAACCGCTGCGCGACCATCGCTGCCGCACGTCACCCACAGGGACACAGTACGATCCCCTGCGTGTTAAATGGGTCTGTGAGTGAGTGGGTACTGAGGCCTGGCTGGGGACCGCGGTAACAACCGACAGGCAGCGGACACCATCACGGCTCAGATGTCGGGGGCGGCGCGACCAGGCACCGCCTCTTGCCTGCCACATCATCCACTCCCCCATCCCCATCTCTATGTCCTAGCGAGTAGTGTGATAACACAGCCCCTTTGATCTGGATCATGATCGACAATTTTCGATAGCTTTTCTATGCTTTAGTGCCAAAGCAGGCTCACTCTTTGATACACTTCGCCCAAGCAATTCCGCACTTTGTAGCTTATGAAATCTGTCCTAAAGAATGAAAAATCGTAATCTATTGGAATCAAATTTGACAATATCATTACTGTTGCCCTTAAAGGCACTTAAGAATTGTCTTATTGGTCTCAGTCGTGTTGACATGGTGAAGAGGATCGAAGGGGCGGCGGAGTGGTAGGCCACGAGGCTAACGTGCATGGGGGTGGACCCGCTCGGATTACAAGTTCTGCTGGCGCCTCAGGCCAATGGCCTCTTGCTCAACCTAGTCAAATGAATTTAAAGTGCAAATCATAATCAATCGTATATATATATATATATATATATATATATATATATATATATATATATATATATATATATATATATATATATATATATTATAGTGAAACGTACCCATTAACTTTGCGAGAAATAATTTTAATTTCTGTCAGGCATTGCCATAGGTTCTGCAGTTATATATATATAATATATATATATATATATATATATATATATATATATATATATATATATATATATATATATATATATATATATGACATAACCAATTTAGTGAGTGGAAATTTCACCATTGACTTGTTTTCTGTAGCTCCTTCATAATTATTATCATCATCATTACCATATTCATCATCATGCTTTTGGATGATTCAAACAGTGGACAACTGAACCAGTGACAATTCAACCAGTGGATAATGGATCCAGTGGACAACTGAACCAGTGGACAACTAAGCCAGTGGACAATTGAACCAGTGAAAACCGAACTTTCTAAATAAAAGGTCTGGCTGAATTTTCCATTGATTTAGTTGTCCACTTTTTTAATTGTTCACTGGTTGAATTGTCCACTGGTTCAGCTGTCCACTGGTTGAATTGTTCACTGGCTGAATTGTTCACAGGCTGAATTGTTCAGAAACTGAATTGTCCACTGGTTCATTTGTCACTGGTTGAATTGTTCACTGGTTCATTTGTTCACTGGCTGAATTTTTCAGACTGAATTGTCTACTGGTTGAATTGTTTACTGGCTGAATTGTTCATGGGCTGAATTATCCACTGGTTCAGTTGTCCACTGGTTGAAATGTCCACTGGCTGAATTGTCCACTGGTTCTATTGTCACTGGCTGTCACTATAATTAAGTTGTCATCAACCAAAAAAAATTTTTGGCAGTTATTATACATTAATTCTTTTTTATCTGTAATTCTTTTGTTGAAGAAAATCAATGCCCCAAAAGAAGGAAATTCTATGTTATTGTTTCCCTCAGTGAATAAACTCTAGATAACTAAATTAAATGATATTCATCTCAAGTTCCTGAATGTGCTCTTTCCACTCATTATATAGGGTGTAACACAAGTATCTGCAATGGCGAATTTATTCTGAATGTGCTCTTTCCATTCATTATATAGGGTGTAACACAAGTATCTGCAATGGTGAATTTATCCTGAATGTGCTCTTTCCACTCATTATATAGGATGTAACACAAGTATCTGCAATGGTGAATTTATTCTAAGTAAAAAATGTTCTATGCACATTTGCATTTTGAGGCCATGTTATGAAATTCAAGTGTAAGTGGGTGACACATTCCGAATGGCTGGACAACATCCGTGGCACAATGTGAGATGTCCCTTAGTGAACATGTGAATTATTCCATTGTGATTTCCACAAGTTTTGGACCATTACAGTATTCCATAACAAGATGAGTAATTACTGGACAGGTGATTTACCAGTAAACATTAGCTACACAAGGATAGCATGGCAGTAATTAACAATAAATAAGATGACAGGCTACATGGTACCATGTCTGCCAAGGCAAATCAGCTGATTGTCAGTTAATCACTTGTGATTTCCTGCTAAGACAATGAGTAACCACATTTACATTGTATTGCATAAGTTTGAGAAAAAAAAAAAAACTTCCACCAAAGCCATATACTTACTCTATGGTGGGGTATGCAGACTAGTGTTTCTCTACAGATTCACAACTTCACCAAGGGACATCCCACACCATGCCAAGGATGCTGCCCAGCCACTGTGAATATGTTGCCCACCCACACTTTAATTCCATAACATGGTTAAACAAAGCCTCAAAATGCTTATGTGCATTAAACATTTTTGACATAATAAATTGTAATTTTATCTCTAGCAGAAACTTGTGTTACACTCTATAAGTACTGAAAATCTATTTCTTCCTAAATACTCATAAATTATGTACCTTACATAGGGAAGAATTATCCAAAGCATAACTTAATTCATTCTTGCTATATGACAATGTTGTTGCAGCATCTTACATATAATCCTTCATTCATTCAGCATCACTTATATATAATCCTTCATTCATTCAGCATCATTTCATGACAAGGGAAAATTTAGAGGTCAGACACTGCACAACACGTGAAATTGCAAATATTTTATCTATTTATTGATCTTTTATATGTATATTAACAATTTACTGATTCAATCACATACACAAAAATACAATTATTCTGGTACCTATTTTAAAAGATCACCCTCCAGCAAGGAATTTCTCTCAGAGCTTTGATTTGGCAGGATCTGGTTGATTATGCAGATTAAATTTACCATGTCGCCCAACTCCTCCAATGAATTTCTTTGCTCCCTGCACAGACTCCTGGAATGATGTTAAGTTATTTATTTCTCTCTCTCCCTCCCTCTTTATATATATATATATATATATATATATATATATATATATATATATATATATATATATATATATAGCTGGATACAATAATGAAAAAAATGATCACAATAACCAGTACATTGATAGTGATAATTTTGATAACTGGCAATAAATTTGTTGCCTGATAAATTAATAAATCCAAAATTCCAATACTAGTGATAATGATACTGATATTTTAAGTAAAAAGACTGATAAATCCAAATCTTTATTTTTATCTTTATCTTAGAAAACTTAGGAAAAAATTCAATTTCAATGTTTATCCTGTCTCTCCACTAAAGAAATGTACTGTTTTAAGTAAAATAACAACATTTAATTTTGAAAATTTAAAACTTCAACATGCTCATATTCCAAAATCCAAAATTATAAATTATCACTGGTTTGGAACCAAAAGTATCAGTGATACCAATAAATTGATAATGCAGGAAAAATAATTATCAGATAACCAATAACCTGATATCACTATCATGATCACGATAATGCACTCTCTCTCTCTCTCTCTCTCTCTCTCTCTCTCTCTCTCTCTCTCTCTCTCTCTCTCTCTCTCTCTCTCTCTCTCTCTCTCTCTCTCTCTCTCTCTCTCTCTCTCTCTCTCTCTCTCTCTCTCTATAAATAGCAGAATCAAGCACTATTCAGATTTAAACTCTATATAAAATAATATGAAATCATATCTTTTATTTGTTAGAGAGAGAGAGAGAGAGAGAGAGAGAGAGAGAGAGAGAGAGAGAGAGAGAGAGAGAGAGAGAGAGAGAGAGAGAGAGAGAGAGAGAGAGGCCACTTACCTTTAAAATTACAGGACACCCATTCTCATGCTCAAATTGCAAGGCCTCTTGTAGCGACTTGGCACTGAATACAGCATTATACACTGATGTCCTATCAGCCAACATGCATTCTTGGGGAAACTTGAGCAGCTCTTGTGCCAGTTTGACTGCTTGGCCTATAGCTGAAGAAGAATCAGAAATACACATGGATAGACTATTTATGTAAACACATGATACCATTCTAATCAGTGTTGTGAATATCTCTCAATTATAAATTTCATTACAATGGCCAGTGGTAAGGTAGAAACAATTATGTATAAAGTAATCACTAAAGATGTTTTTGTTGAAATATGATAGACAACACCTCTAATGAGATTTATTTCACTTTCTTTTAGGTTTCAGGGAGACTGGGCTAGGATAAAAATTAACTAAAAAAAAAATTTCATGGAGGCATTCCCAAATTAAAACAGGAGGAAGGAAACCATAAGATAACAAACTTAAGATTCTGAGGCATCTTCATACCCATCTTTTGGAAAGGTTCTAGGCAAGAACAGAAACCGAGTTCCTGAGTTTCCCAGTAAAAGGGATGAAAGAAATAAGATAAACCAGTACTCGGTAAGTGTCCATGAGAACATGCAGCAAGCCATTATTTTGCTTCCTATGACATGCACACCACCATGACATAGTCAAGTTTGTTAGACAAAACAAGTAATTTATTTCCATGGTTTTGCAGCCTACCTCCTTCAAAGCAATCATTTGAGCTATTTCATCTGTGCAGTTTCAACTGGTAGAGGACATGCTAAACCTGTCATACATATCATCATACAACTGTCACACACACACACACACACACACACACACACACACACACACACACACACACACACACACATAAAAAAAAAAAAAAAAGGCACACAACTTTCATATTCACACCATCCTTTTAGTCCCTTGGCCCCCAAGAGAGAAGGGATCAGTTGCACAGCTTGGACAGTTTGGTCCAGAACAAGGCCCCTTCATATCTAGTATTCTCCCTTACCACACCCAACTGCCCCCACTGGTGTGGAACTATCAATGAGTGGCACCTCTCTCAGGGGTCTCAGGGACACATCATTCCTTACACACTCAACTGTTATTCTTTCACTTCTGTCAAAAACAATCATTCTATCAAGTTCCAGTGTCAGTCCTTTTCCCTTTAAGGCCTCTTTTGCACTATCTGTCCATCTCTCATGTGGTCTAACTCACAAGTTCACACCTCTCACACTAATCTTAATATCTTCTTCACCAACCTATCATCCACCATTCTCTCATTATGTCCATGCCATTTCAGCACACATTCCTTTGCCTGTCCTGGCAAGTCTCTCATAACACCTGTTCTCATAACTACAGAAATTTTTGCAGGCCTTTGTACAGCAGAAATATCACAAAGCCAGTCTTGGTAGATGCCACCAAGCATCTAAGATGCTGGCTAGCTCCAAGATGGAACACTGATGCTGTCATGATTTTTTTTTTTTTTTTATTATGTAGGAGGGACACTGGCAAAAAGAAGAGATGCTGGTCCCCAAATAGTCCGAAGCGGTAGTCAAAACCTGAAGGATAAATGTCTTGAAACCTCCCTCTTGGAGGAATTCAAGTCATAAGAAGGTGAAAGTACAGAAGTAGGTAGGGAGTTCCAGAGTTTACTAGAGAAAGGGATGAATGATTGAGAATACTGATTAACTCTTGCATTAGGGAGGTGGACAGAACAAGAATGAGAGAAAGAAGAAAGTCTTGGGCAATGAGGCCATGGGAGGAGGGGAGGCATGCAGTTAGCAAGATCAGAACAATTACCATGAAAATAGTGGTAGAAGAGAGCTAGAGATGCAACATTGCAGCAATAAGAAAGGGGCTGAAGACAGTCAGTCTGAGGAGAGGAGTTGATGAGATGAAAAACTTTTGATTCTACCCTGTCTAAAGGAGTGGTATGAGTGGAACCCCCCAGACATGTGAAGCATGCTCCATACATGGACATCATGTATGGTGCCATGTCATGCAGGTGCCATAACTTCATGTCTCACATATTAACCTCAAATATACAATGAACAAAACTTACTAAAATATCTCAGTTTTACTTGGGACACTAAATCTTTTTGTTGAGAACTGTATAGTGCATGGCACTGGACTGCACAGCCTATTATTATATTGCTATACCCAGCCAAGCAGTCTTTCCTGGGATCATCAGTAACATCATAGTGTTTGGAATGTTAAATACTTTAGACCCACCAATATTATACTAAGCTGTAATACACATGAATAAGGACTGGCAGCCAACTATTTTTAAGTACTTGTATGGTAATTGTGCAGTGACTTCAGTTACTATATGTAAACATTAGTTATTATCATTCTATCCAAGGAAGGAAGGCACTTACCTGTGCCACAAGCCACAAGGCGACTGGCAATGCCCCACTCTAATGCCTCCTTTGCCTTGATAGCTCTGCCTGTGAGGATGAGGTCAAGGGCCCGACCCACACCAACAATTGCAGGTAGGCGGACTGTTCCTCCATCAATCAATGGAACACCAAATCTATAGAAAGCAAATGGGTTTCTAAATTATAATGCTAAGTTGTATCAGAACCATTTTCTTGCAAACTTTTCACCTGACATGACAAAAAAAGGATATTGCTCAATAACAGCATGAACAGTTTTATACAGGTTGACCATCAATACTTTGGTATGCTTGGTTATACAACCATCCCAAATAAGTGGTTTTCCCAGATTAACAAAGGTTTAACCCTTAAAACCTCTATACATCTCTTGATACGTCTCTGGTAAACTCTGGAACTGCCTGCCTGCTTCTGTATTTCCATAT
>NC_087174.1:7172500-7262500 GCF_035594125.1 Scylla paramamosain
ATGGGCAAAACCATACTATATAGGGTAAACAAGTTAATGTAAAAACACAGACAAAGAAACACTATCACAATCACCAAGTATCTGATGAGTAAATCAAACTGCTTACCATTTCTTTGCAGGGTGCACATTAGCAGAAGAAAATACCAATCCTAATGAAAGTCCTAAGCACAGATACAAAATCCAACCTTCTAAACAATGTCTGACAGATTCAGTGATTAGCCCAGCCTCTTCCACAACCAATATGACAAACCATGAGGGGTTGCTTGAGGACAAATATTCCCAAATATATAAGCCCTGTGACTGTTCCGAATCACAAACTTATTTAGGGAAAATGCACAATATTGTAGCAAGTCCACAATCCTGCTCTTGGGATGAAATGGAGCAAGATACATACATCAGTACATTGCAGGACACATCTTATAATCAAGATGAGGCTCCATGCTCCTTTAAGATCATTGTGATGCCACCCAAGAAACATGACAGAAGTACCTACATCTGCAAAGAATGTGGACAACACTTCACAAAAGAGTCAAACCTTAAAAAACACACTGAACGCTTATCACAACAGCTAGCAGAACCTTATTTCAAATGCAAATATTGTAGTCATGTTTTCAAGAGCAAGGAAGCACGTAAGCGCCATCACCCAGTCCACAAAGTGTGCCCAACCATTGGCTTCACTAAAGTGAGGTGTTCAGTGTGTGGTTTCATGTTCTCAAGTAGGGAAAAGCTTCAACACCACCTCCATCGGTTTACTGAAAATCCTGATGAACGGATCTTCAAATGTTTTTTTTTGCAGTCATGCCTTTACTACAGACTTCAGCCGTAACAGACATGAGGGTCAGATGCACACTGAGGCACACAAACTTCCCTGCTGCTGCTGTGGGAAGCTCTTCAACAATAGGTACAAACTCAAGCTCCATCGCATCAAGCAGCAGATACAGCGTCCACCAAGGTGCCAAGACTGTGGGTGGGTGTTTGCTGCTCAGGAGTACCTTGAGGATCACATGCGCCAAGTTCAGAGGGATCTGCCACTTGAGTGCCTCATATGCCATCACAGGTATCGATCCCAATTAGCACTTCTTCGTCATCTTAAGTTTCACACCAGGAAAATGGAATATGAGTGCCCATCCTGCCTAGGCAGATTTTCCTCCCCAAATCTGTTGACTAAACACTTGCGCACAGCTCCACAACGAGCCAATATAGAGCCCTATTGAAATTATTGTGGCTCCACTGTGTCATACAAATCTTATAACACAGATATTGCTCTCTATTTGTCATTTACTGGATGGAAATTAAGAATCTGCATGAACTCTTTATTTTTGTACAGGAAATACTTTAAATGCTATAAAGGATATTTCTTTCTTTACTCTAAATACTAAAAATAAAATTATCTCTATGCCAATAGTTACAGTAGGTTTTGTGGTATCACTCAAATGACAACAGAAAACTTACTGATAATCCTGTTGAAAATAACTTGGTTCTTTAAATTATATTTCATAAATAAAATAGAAATAATACAAACTCAGTAGTAAAACAAATACCATATAATAAACAATAACCATTATGTAAACTTGTCTCATTTTACCTCTTCAAGCTGGAAAACAGTTTATACCATGTTCAATGGATCTTCAAGAATGAAGATGATATGCAGCTTTCTTAGCAATTTAACAACTGAAACTTTCAACTTGTGTTTACATAACAATGTAGAATGCAAACAGTGCTTCTAGTCTTTCAAGGAACCCATGAATCTTGACTCAGCTTCACTTCTGTCCCCAAGATTGTATGTCTGGAGGACAGTGCTTGTTCTAGGCTGTCTTTGGAAGCAAAAATGAGAAAGCCTTTCCTATTTTTCACATAAACTTTATGTAGTTTACCAAATTTCTGGAAGTGTTCCTTTATAAGGTCATATGAAGCTAATTTTGGAACATTGGTAAGCATCACTTTGTATTCATCATTACTCCCCTGATAATGAAGCGGAACCAGAACAGATGATGGTTGTTGAGCTGAGTTAATTTGAGAAGAGAATTTTACTTCACTCTGAGAAGAAACCTCAGCAAAAATTCGAACATTATTGACAATCAAACTATTTTGCTTTAAAACATTTTCAGCCACCTGTTTGTCCACCTTGATAAAGCAATATCCCATTGGGGAACTAGTGAGCTTATTTATAGGGCGATAGAAGCCTATGACCACACCATATGATGACACCAGCTTTATCACATCCTCATTAGGGGTGCTGTTGGTTAGACCACTCAGGTGGAGTGTGCATGTGGGTCGTCTTGGGCGATACACCACAAGTTCCCTGCCAAACAACACATGTTTCAAGCCAAATGCTACATCTGCATCTTCTGCTTTAAAGAAAATTACATGTGCCCTGTTCTTTTCCATGATAATATAACTGACACTTCCAACCTTATTCATGTGATAGAAAATTTCTTCCTTAGATACACCAAGAGGCAAGTTACTAATAACTATGTAATTATTTAACATTTCCTCCCAGACTGAATAGTCTTCATGTGACAAATTTTCCTCAGTCTTAGGAATGATCCCATCATCCACAGTGACTGACTTTGACCTGAACTTGTCTGTGGCTGGACACTCAGGTAACAGCTGACACTTAGGCTCTGCTGCATCATCATTACCAGGTGGTGACTGAAGTTCTCTGCTTTTCAAGAGCATTTTCAAATATGATATTATATGAGTTTTAGAGCTGCAGAATAAGTCTTCTTCAATGGAGTCATCTGGTATTTGTGTATAGTCAGAACCACTTGAAGCTTCAGCTTTGTCCAAATTGGACTTAATGAAATTGTAAGACTGATGTGAGGTGTCATTTTTGTGACAGCTATTACCAGAATGATACAATTTAACTTCAGGAAACTTACCTAGTTCTTGTACACCTACATCATCATTTGTGGATGCACATGTATTTTGCTTTAATTCTTTCTTTAAATGTGATTCTTCAAAACCAAAAAAAAGGCCAGAAGATAATCTATTATGGGATGGCATTACATTTATGTCTTCTTCATCAGTTAGTGTTGAATCTCTGCTACTCTCTGTTTTCTGTCTTGAGCTGACACTTAAGTCTGCTGAGAAGCTTATACTGGACATTTTGACATGTTCATTTGCTTGTTTGTTTCGCATGTTACTTTTTAAATGCACATCAGCTTCACTTCTTTCATGGAGAAAAGCAATATCCTCTTTCTTGTCACCAGTTTGAGCAGAAAAGGCCTTTTCTCTTCTAATACACCAAAAATTGGATGACTTACATTCTGATTCCAACGATGATGGTAATTCTATTGTTCTTTCTGGATTGTTCTCTTGTTCTTCCTTCCAGCTTTTCCTATTTGCTTCATGTTGTATCATATAATGATTTGCTTTCACTGGATTCCTTTCTTGTTTAAACACTTTTGTTTGACTGCTCAGAGGGGGAAATAGATCATAATCATTGGAATAATTTGGCTGTGAGGCACCAGCATCTGTTCGGGATTTCATGAACTTGTCTGTGCAAAGTGAGTTGTGGCTCAACTGTGAACTTTGCTGCAAAATTCTTTCCTTTAACTCTGGGGTCTTCACATGCCACTTACTATCCTGTTTTTGAGCCACTGGATTCTTTGTTCCACTGCTGGGCAAAACTACTGTATCACTGCTTAACAAATACATGCCAGGCAAGGAGAACGTCTTACCCAGCTCAAAAACATCTCCCGTCTTCTCCATTCTTTTCTTTCTGTCTGCATGTCTCCTTCCTTTATGAAACTCTTTAATCTCTGGTATTTGCTCCATTTTATGAAGTTTTGTTTGACTGTTTGGGATATTGGCCTTGGATGTTGCTAGTGATGTGTGTTGTTGGTGCACTAAACAAAAGTGCTCATGTAACATACTATGTGTAACCTTCCTCTGAAATGAAGTACAATGTGATACAATCAAGCCAAAAAAATAAAAGGTAAGAGAACAACCTTTCCTAAAATGTCACATATGTTGTACAAAAAAAATTCTAAACTGAAATATGTATAAATGATAATTGTCAATTACTCAAGTAATCTTCTTATGATCTGCAATTCTTTATCAAGGATAGAGCTTCACAAATTTATCAAACAATAATTTTTAATATAAGTAACCCAAATAGAACTAAACTCAGACCTGACAAGAAGAAACACACACCTTCCAAATTAACTAAGGAAAGAGGACTTGAAGGTATGATTTTTTTTTTTTTTTTTTTTTTTTTTGTAAAATACAAGATAAATCATCTATCCATCTAAACACCAGGCTAAGTAGAATCTCCTTTCAAAGATGGCATTATAGGTAAGTTGTCAAATCTTGTGGGAATGAAAATTGAGGGTTGTCAGTACTTTGCTCTGAATAAGAATGGTTCCTCATCACAGGTGACAAATCTACATTTTGGTTATAATTCCTAATATGCTGATTCAGTTCAACATTCAAAATACTCCATATTATGAAATCTAAACAGAGAAGTAGATGTAGATCTTAAGGGTGCAACTTACCAAAATAATAGCATCAATCATTTCATATTAACTAATGAGAGAGAGAGAGAGAGAGAGAGAGAGAGAGAGAGAGAGAGAGAGAGAGAGAGAGAGAGAGAGAGAGAGAGAGAGAGAGAGAGAGAGAGAGAGAGAGAGAGAGAGAGAGAGAGAGAGAGAGAGAGAGAGAGAGAGAGAGAGGGGATGGGCAAAAATATTATATAGTACTACAGTTTTGTACAATACATAGCATGCATGAATGGCTGTCCCTCCTTCCTAAATCTCACTATACTAGTTAAGGTATTTTTAACTCCTGCATTACCAACTGAAAATAAGTAATAGTAATAACAGATTTTTGAGATTTAATCATATTTTACCTCTGCTTTAGAGGATCTCTCACTGGACAGTATACTGTTGTAAACAAATGGTCAAGCTGGAGTTCAGTGAATCTATAAATTGTGATATTGTCTAGCTGACTGATACAACTGTTTCATGCAATCAATCACAATTACTGTGTCCCAAATAGGTTCACCTATTGTTTTCCAAAGCTTCATAAACCATACTATCGTTGACATGATCTTTACTACCTAATACGCATGATTTTCCAGAATGAGCCCCAGCTATCAGGTTATGTTTTTATTTTGAAGTTCCTTTCATTGTTACATGCTAAGGACTGAAGCAAGTCAGTTATTTAGATTTGTACAGCCAAGAGAATGATAGATGGCAAGTAATCCCAGTAATGGGGGGGGGACTTGCATTACAGGATAAGAGGTTAAATGTTTGGTTTCATTTAATTTTGAAATGCCCCTCACTGGCAATTGGCATCAGGGGAGATGAAGTTGTATCTACTCTAAAGCCTAGCTTTTCCACCTCCCAGGCTTGGTGTGCACTATGAGAGAGAATGAGAAATGAAAATATCTGATTGTACAGATTTACCTTAAAATAGAATAGAATATAGGCTAAATTTGCAGTTTCAACCAATACTCTCCCATCAATCCCCATAACCTACTAGACCCCCCATAAGGAAAACTAACCTACCCTAACATTTTGTAACATCCTGGGATTGTATACACCTGGGATGTAACTTAACTCGGAGCCTAACCTAACATTTTGTAACCCAATTGGGAAGTAAACTTGTTATTAATTTCCGACAGGGTAAAATGGGGCTAGAAATGTTCCAAACTGTGGGAGGCAGTAGTGTCGATGTATTGTCCCCCGCTAGCTGGGCTGTGTCACTACTGTCCAGTGAGATGTAAAGCCTGCGAAGGGCGATAGTTACGTACGGTGTATTGGCTGAAACAACAATAAAACCGAATATGAATGTCATCAACTTATACCTTCCCGTACCTTTATGCCACAAGGAAACAATGTCTGATTGTATATCTTAGGTGATCATCCTTCGCAGTCACTATTTCACTCTGCACTCTTGGCAATGCGCTTCACTCACTTTCAACGCTGCTTTTCAGTACGAACACTTGACACTGTTCTTGTCTAAACACTTATCACTGCTCTTGACTTTGGCAATGTTCTTGAAACGTGCCTTACTTCATTTCTTGAGTACTCCTTGGCTTACTGCTTCGCTGTAGCGACTGGCGAGTGCCGCCTCGTGTTCGTTTCCCTTCACAACTCGTTACCACTTGTTCTGGAAAGTGTTTCATGACTCCACCACATTTTCTTGATATATCCACCACCCATAGATACTTGATTAGTCAATATTATAGCTTTTTCAATGGTATTAAATTTCTAAAGCAACGAGAGATGGTATACTAAAGTCTACAATGCTTTAATCGAACTCAAGGTCAGCTGATTTCTTGTTAAATTATATCAGCTGGTTCAGTCCGAATGACTTTACGTGTTCCTGACTTCAACTCGAGACTTCAATTCACTATCTCTTTATTTCTTTGCTCAAAACATCATTACTTGAATTCCGCATGTTTTCCATGACAAAACATTACTACAGAATTGTATTAGCAAGTTACTTATTGATTGATTTCCAGAACATGAGGTGTATGGTTACTTCAGCTTAGTATCAGACACGCGATACAGACTGTGTGTGTGTGTGTGTGTGTGTGTGTGTGTGTGTGTGTAACGTACGGTACAGTAGTTTCCATCGGGAAGTGACAGTGCAAGTTGCCCTTCATGGTCTTCCTTCAGGTAGTGCCTCTAAGGTTTTAACTGCTTGTTCTTCATATCACTGTTAAGGTTCTATGTGGCTGGTAACAGTTACGGAGTGAAGGAAGGATCGTATGGTAGTGTGCACCAAGGATGAAAGACAGTATGTACTCTCATCCTTAGTGTGCACTGTTGGCCTACTTTCATGCGCCAGAGTGTCAGAGGCTGATAAGACAATTACAAAGTGCATTGCTTTTGTTACCCAGTACACATTATTGTCGAGCATCATTGAGTGTTGTTCAGGTTACAACGTTATGTAACAGCATTCATAATGCATCTGAAGTTGTTGATCATAAAAATACCTTGTTTGAGGAGACTATGTAAATTATTAGATGTTAAGATCAAGGAAAAGTGGAATGTTGGTTATCGGATTTTTATCATAATGTGGATTTTCCTGCCATCTCACGTCTTCGTTAAAAAATAAAATCATTATGCACTAAATATATTACAGGAGATGTGGTTTATACGTTGTTATATATATATATATATATATATATATATATATATATATATATATATATATATATATATATATATATATATATATATTTATTTATTTATTTATTTATTTATTTATTTATTTATTTATTTATTTATTTTTATTTTTATTTTTTCTCTCTCATGACGCATTTATATCTTGTGTCAGGAATATTAGGACCTTGTGGCTGGTTCCATGAGCAGGGCCAGAAGCCCCTTGCAGGGCCATTAATGAATGGATCACTGTCACTTTATATTTTAAGCACAACATATCATAATGAAAGCAGATTTTATTTTGATCTTTATATTATGCCTAGATTGTTATTTTTGGGGGGGATATAGTCCTTTATGGTTTATGTAGTATTTCTAATGTCTTCTGGTTTGGCGACCATATATTCATTTAAATCACAACACAGTCTACTGTTGAAATATTCTTTACTAATTTTGTAATGCCTTGTGTTTTTGAAACACAAAAATAAAAATAAATAAATAAAGGGTAGCCAAGAGAGGGAGCACCTAGGAATGCAACCTATGATGGGATATTCAGTGTTTATGACTGCCCCATCACTCATCAGACCAAGATGTTTATCAAGGCCCAAGTAAATGATGGTCAGCCTTGATTGCCTTAATACTATTATTTCTTGAAGATATAACTGTTATGCTCAACTTGGGCCATTCATGGAAACACTAAGAAATTGATCTGAAGAGATAAATCTTTAACCATGAGAGGCCTTTCCTGATCTGGGAGATCATCCAAGGCCACTGCGATGTCTCACTGTCCTTGGATCACCCCAGCCAGGAGAATAAAAGGACACCACCTTAGAGATCAGAGCTGTATTGATCATCAAGTCTCTAAGATCATTTTAAGATCTTTGTCCTCCTGGTTACTACTAACTTGAAGTTTTAGCATGAAGCCTTCTAAAAAAAATTGTGTCCTTTCAGATCTCTGGTTGCAAGGAAACACTGCAAGATGTCTCAGAGAAAGAGTTCAAGTTCACCATTCAGCCTGAAGGTGGTGGCCATTAATTTGGCTGCTGGCGGTTCTGCAGGTGTGGGAATGTTTGATTATCTTAACTGTATTGTTAGAAGTGAGGCAGATAGGTTTCTGCAACAGGGAGTAGATTCTTATATTTATCCATTTGATACTGAAGCCATTTTGCAACAGGGAGTAGATTCTTATATTTATCCATTTGATGCTGAAGCTTCTGAAAGACACTGTTGAGAGTTGGCAATTATGATTATTCTTATGTATATATAACTATTATGATGATCTCAGTTTGCTCCTTAGTGCTACTTCCCTTTCTTTCATTACATTCATCATAGAGCCATCTTCTTGCTTTCCCTGCAGGTTTCACAGAGATTTGCATCATGCATCCACTTGATGTTGTGAAAACAAGATTCCAGATACAGACAACAGGAAAGCCTGGGGATCCAAACTATTACACCTCTGTCTATGACTGCATCCGCAAGATGGCTAGAAATGAAGGTGTTCTGTCCCTGTATAAGGGGGTGCTGCCCCCTGTGCTGGTGGAGACCCCAAAGCGTGCTGTAAAGGTAATACACCCTATTCCAGGATTACCCATTTCTTCTCATTTCTTAAATGGGCCTTACAAGACAGCTGCCTTTCTCCCTGTGTCATTGTGTTTTCATTCACTGCAACATAGTGTTGCCCTATGCATGACATGGTGCTTCTGATTGATATTGTGCACCATCTTGGTACTGAACTCAGTTTGGTCACAATTGCCTTAATGATGACTTTTGCTTCTTATATAGGAACTACTTTAGTGGCAGAACAGCCAAGGCTGACCAGCATCCATTAGGCCTTAGGGATCAGTAACAAGTTGAAGTCATTATTTACACTTAATGTTCTGTCTCTGTCAATGACTTTAATCCCTAGCTACTTCCTCTCATAATTACTTTTTGGATAGATTTCTTGCATTTGAAACAAGGAGCAACACACCAGGAAAATGTCAAATCTTATTCAATTATTATCTTATGATAAATTCATATAAACACATCAAAATATAGTTCACAAGTGGTGCCCAGTTTCTGTTTCTTCATTATTAATATCTTACAATATGTATTGTGAAAATAATATGGCCATATAGTATAGAGTGCAACACACTCACAGCACTTACAGTGTGGCACTGACTAATTCCACAGAAAATTAACTACATATGTTCTTATTTGAAAATATTTATTGTGTGTGTATTTATACTGCTACCAGGGCATGATGCCTGAAATCTATTAGATAAGCAATAGATCTGTTCTCCTGTTATTCCTGTTACAGTGGATGATTTCCTCATTAATTTACCATCACATGAGGCTATAGATTTTGGGACTTTTTCTCAGCATATCTTATTACCGATTTCAAAAAGGAATTATTAGGCAGCTGTCATTAGTGACTTTTGTCAGTGCAGCGTTGATTATCCTATAATTTATGTATTTATTGTAATTTTAGAGGATTTGATGTGTAATAAGGCGGATACATGCTGTGCAAAAAGTTTTGGTACTTTATTGCAGGAAATTATTGTGTATGTTTATATGATTAGGTTTATTAAACTGAAAACAAAGTTGGAGTAAAGATGAGAAGTTCTTTTCCAAAACGTGTGGGCTATTAAAAGAATTCATAATATTGATTCAGAACTTTCTGATGTACAGTAAAATCAGTATGTAATATACCATCCATTTAGAGTTTACGTATTTAAAGAATTTGTTGTTATTTGACCATATAAAAGTGAAAAGGACTCAAACCATGCTTTGTGTGGCAGAGTGAAAGACAGTAACCTCTAACCCAGGATGCCCCAGTTGTTGATTTTTTTTTCTACTTAATCATTATTCAATTTGCATGTTTGGTTTAAGAATGAGTTATATGCATGATGAAAAGCCTTTAAATTTCTCTTTCAGTTTCTAACATTTGAAATCTACAAAAAGATTTTTGGGAGTTCCACACCAACAGTGAGTACTGAGTTGTTGCTCCTGTCATTTGTATAAATATACAAATACTTATAATATTTAGAGTGCTATCCTTAGAATTACTGATAAATTATAGAAATGATAATTCATTACTTTTTGTAAATCATTGAAAACAGTATGGTCACTATTTTTGAAAATAAACATACTGTTCAGTATACTAAGTGGTTGGGAGAACGGTGTCAATATATATATATATATATATATATATATATATATATATATATATATATATATATATATATATATATATATATATATATATATATATATATTACAGTTACATTTAACAGCAAAGTTAGATTCCTTCTGAACTGAAATGATGATACTTTACTGCTTAATTTCCTCCCCTGTGCTACTTTGCTAATAAAGCTTCAGTAGTCTTCCTCTTCCTTTATTTTCTTTAGGTGTCAGAATATGTAAATAGTGGAGCAATATTCCTTATAATGTTCCAGTATGAATAGTGGGCATATACAGCTCTACAAAGCTTCAAAATTAGATATTCTGCTAAACAAAGCAAAACAACAAACAATTTTTTTTTCTTTCTTTTTACTGAAATTGATTCAAGTGCAGATTGTAAAATCATGTTTGGCCAATAAATCCAAATTTCAGAACAAGGAATAGCATAGTGTAAGCTTGGCTTTGTGCTGTGTATGTAGGCTGTCATTCTGCTGTGTATGTTGGCTGTCAGTGTGTTTAGCAAGGAACCCAATGTGAACCCTACATTTTCTTCAGACCTTCTTCCTGGCTGGCTTGGGGTCAGGTACAACTGAAGCCATTCTTGTCAATCCTTTTGAAGTAGTGAAAGTAGCTCAACAAGCAAACAGGTTAGTAAATAGAATAAGCTTTATCAGAGTTGTGAGAATAATTTGACCATTTAGATAAAGGTAGAATGGTTAAGGAAAGATGTGAGTTTGTGCATCATTCATCTACACTTGTTCCCCTGCAGTGTACACTGACCGAGTATGAAATGTATGACAGATGTATGAAATTATTCCTGAGATGTAATTGAACTGTATCATCATGCATTTATTTAGCAATGCACCATATATTTTTTACATATGTTAAGATTGGCTATTGAGTAGCATTATTGAGCATGGCAGAGTGAAAGAAGGAAACAGAAGCAAAGGATGGAAAAACTGATGAAAGAAGATAATATTGAATACCAAGAAACTTTGACATTTAAGATTCTCCAGGAGTTAGAAGAGACATTGGAACATTATAATGACATAAGCATCTTAGCAGTTTTTATTCCTCAATCCTGCCTTTCAGTCTGTCCTGTATTGCTTAACTATTCCTTTCTAGGTCATAATTAACTTAGGCAGTTATCTAGCATATTGATAGGAATGGCATGATGGCAATCATATTTATCAAATCTTTTGAATATGATCATGTAAATCACAATTTATTAGTAAACTTGAACTAAAACAGTGTCCTTGGGGATGCTAATTCCACATAGGGTTATCCATCCATGTATGTATTAGTGTGGTTCCTGTACATGGCTTATTTTCAATAGGCAAGATGGAACAAAAAAGTTTTTCGTCTCATTAGTTCCTCTCCTTTAATTGACTGCCTCTGATCTCTCACACTCCAGTCCAATGCTGATCTCTCACCATCTTCTATCATTTCCATGATTACTGTTCTTCTAGGCTTGCTAACTGCATGCATCCCTTCTTTCCACAGCCTCACTGCACAAGACCTACTTATTCTCACCTCTATTCTGTCCATCTCACCAATGCATAAGTTGACCCTTATCTTAATTAATTTGTTCCTGTCACTGATAAACTCTGAAACTCCCTGCCTGTCTTCTCTTGACTTGAATAATGTAAAGAGTGTGGTATGAAAACATCTGTGAAACTAAGTTGGCTCACTTTGGAAATATTTTTGTTTTACTTTTAGCAGTAGCAACTTATTAAAATTTTTCCCTTTGATTTTTTCATTTTGTTTATTTCTTATTTATTTATTTATTTATTTAGTTTTTTTTTCCTATGTCTGGCTCCTTTACATGTGAAAAATTATGCATTGAGATCCTCCTTAAGGAGAGGTAATGTAAATACTGTATCACTGTAGGAATAGAAATATAGATGAAGGGATTTCCAACCTTCTTTCTCTGTCCCTGTTAGTTGCCATTTTATGATGCAGTGACAGTATTTTTTCCTCTTACTATACAGGGAATGTAGATCACATGTATCAGTATTTTCTTTCCTGTTTGCCATGTTCTTTTGACATCTAACAAGGTTATCAAACTAATATTTGCATCCTTGTAGGCTATCAGGAATTTTGTTCATACTGTGATAATTTGCTTTTTTGATATTTGGTTCTATGTTACATAAGTAGCAGCCATTAATCTCTTTTCTCACGCATAGATCCCAGCACAAAGTGTCTCCCAGTACATGGGCGGTGGCTCGGCAAATAGTGAAGAATGAAGGGTTCGGCTTCAGAGGCCTTAATAAGGGAGTCACAGCCACTATTGGTAGAAATGGTCTTTTCAATATGATCTACTTTGGCTTCTTCCATACAGTCAATTCAAAAATTACTCAGCCAGAGGTATGTACTCTTGATGCTTGTACATGTGTGGTGTAGTAGTGATTCAATTTTTTATTTTTGAAAATATTAATATTATTGTCTTGTCCCACAGTGATACAAGGCATGGTTATTTTCCCAGGCTGAATATTTAATATTTTACAATCAGTTTCATGATCTAACTTACTGATTCAAAACTATGACTTTATTTATTAATTTGTCATTCATTGTAGTCACATGAGAGTTCTCTTAATTTACTATACAATGAAGAATCTAATTGCATAACATTTTGAAATATTGTAACTGACACAAAGACCCCCCACAGAGGAGAGTAAGGAATCCATGATGATGATGAATATTTTATCTCACAGAACAAATGGAGGCAAAACTTCCAAAAATTCCTCATTGGCCTGGTGGCAGGTGTGCTTGGTTGCCTGGTCAACATTCCTTTTGATGTAGCAAAAAGCCGCATCCAGGGACCTCAGCCAGTCCCTGGAGAAATCAAATACCGCAGTACTTTTGGCTCCATTGGATTAGTTTATAGAGAGGAAGGGTGAGTAGCTGTCTGTCTTTCCATACCTAGCTCTTCCTTGATGTAATAGATATTAGTATCAAATGCATGACATTGGCCTTAAGTCCAGTGTGAAGCTGGCAGCATATAGCCTACTTCAGCTGTTGCTAATCCTTCCTTACATGTTGATTAGTAAATGGACTCAGAAAAGCTCATGGCATGTGATCAGTAATAACACTTCTTTCCTTCCTTGTCCTTGCTAAATTTACTTTTTATACCCATCACAGGTTCAGGAAACAAAATAGAGATCGGCATTTCAGCAAAGTTCACCTTGACGCATGTTTCTAGGTTTCACTTTATTTATACAAATGCTAGTTCACCTTAACATGTTTCTAGGTTTCACTTTATTTATACAAATATTCCTCTATTTTTTCTTCCCAAGAAGGTAATTATAAGATCATCCAGTCAACTTTTCTGGTCAGCTTTCCAGTATTCTCTTATTTCTCTTGGCCCTTTTAAACATATTATTCAGTTTTTTCCTTTAACTTGCAATTATCCTCCCATAATTTTTTTGCTTAGTCTAAGTGTTTTTCTTACACATGGCCCTCTCCCAAAGGAACCTTTTAGTATACTAAAAGAATTCATAAATTCAATTAATTTTTTATAAATCCCTTGAAAAGTTTTTACATACCTTAACATTGTGACTATTTTAATTTACCCTAATTCAGATTTCATTCTAATCCTCTTACAATACTTTAGACATACTCACTTACTGTCTCCTTTTGCATGCAGTTTAAATGAACTTTTTGTGTAGTTCTTCACCAGCTCCATTCTCAAAATATTCTCCAGTAGAGCTGCTTTAAGTTGGTATTACTGTTCAAGTAGGATCACCAGTTTCTTTTGTGGACTCATGAGTCCTTCGACTTTGGAGAACAAACACTGATTTCATGCTTCTTGCAGGTTCCGAGCTCTTTACAAAGGCTTGGTTCCCAAAGTACTTCGTCTGGGTCCTGGTGCTGGCATCATGATGATTGTCTACGAGAATGTTCATGGTTATCTCACAAAAAGATTCCCAGATGACTAATGAAAGCTGGGAATCTGTTCCTACAGAAGAACTCTTATTTAATTCAGGCAAGATGAATACAGGGAAACATGCTAGGGGATCAATTATTCAGGTGGAGGGAATCATGACTGATAGTAGAGATAGATTCCCTTTCCATATCATTTATATATAAGATAATTTTTTGGTATATTTTTATATTAAAATTTCCTGTATAGTAAAAACGTTGGTTAAGATGTAAGGGAATGATTATGAATGCACATATGTCTGTAGACATCCTGTTTCAACTACACTCTTTTAAGGAGGATAACAGAAGAAAATAAGGGAAGCTGGAATGTCAGCCTGGTATGCAGATAGTGGTCTTACCATTCCATTAGTGTTCCTATAAGTAGAGAGAGAGAGAGAGAGAGAGAGAGAGAGAGAGAGAGAGAGAGAGAGAGAGAGAGAGAGAGAGAGAGAGAGAGAGAGAGAATATTGATGGATTATTCATGTACTTATTCTGGAACCTAAATCTGAGAATATTTGAACAAATGTTATTGTAACTGAATATTACATATTGAAATTGTAGATTAAAACTGACTTTCCATTTTTTTTTTTTTTTTTTTTTTAATATCTCACTTGGAGAAAATAAAACAGAAGATAATTTGCCATCCAGATGACTTGGAAAACTTCATGAGAATACACAAAGTAAAGCCCTTAATAAGATGAGCACCAGATGAGGTTACTATTTTCATACTATGTATATTCTGAGTCTTCTTGTTCAAGCATTGTAATGAATGCAGATTTATTTACAGCAAGGAATGCTTATGAGTGTGAATAATGTGTGCCATGTCTTGGCCACTTCCTTCAGAGGGCATGTTTGTCTGGTGTGTAAATAGATGGATGAATTTCTTCTATTTTGCCATCTAAATATTATATGCTTCACTTGTATAATTGATCACTATTATAATGTCTTCTATTATGTACTAAAACAGAATTTAATTGCATGTAATGCTCAATATGTAGAATTAGATGTTTTTCCAACACTACAAAAGATAAAAACTATATTAAGACTGTTGTCCAACCTTGAGCTCAAAGTTTTGGGTTGTAAATCTTAGGTGCTCATGTGGTGCATTAATGAATGTGTTACTAGTCTCATTAGCTGATCTCTAGAGGCCCTTCAATTTTAAGGTTCTTTCCAGTGACTGGATACCTTAAATTTGACTAGCAGCAAATATCTACAGGTCCCAAGTTCTCATTCACCAGTCATACAATGCTCAAGATTTTCATGGAATTAATTCTCTACAAAGTGTAAATGGATTTATTATGAAAGAGACCCATTGTGTGTCTGTGTGTTCATCAAGAAGGCAATCTAAAGTTTTGTGCTGTCTGCTGCAGGCTTTAACAAAGCACAGTGGATATTTCTCAGGGACATAGCCCCTGTTGGCATGGCACACTGCTCAGCCATGACAAATTTTTAAAATTTTATAGCCTGACCTAGTGTGGTAATTATATGGAATCACACAGATGGTGTCCATAAACTACACACACCTTTGTTATTTGTCCTTAATGATGTACAACTTTTTTTTATTTTAATACTATATTATAATAATAATTATTATAGTACTTTATGACTAACTCATATTTAACTCAGAAATTTCATAAAAGACATACATAGATGTAGTGTTGCTGACAATCACAGGATTGGTGTTAGTACCAGTCCTGTTGCTATGTCACCTGAAGGCTCTAAGATTTATGCTTGAGTTATTGACATACAAGGTCAGGTTATCAAGTAAAATAGATGTTTATTTATATAAAAAAAATGTATTTAGATTACCTAACCATGAAAATTTGGTTAGTGGAGCACAACTATAATACCATCTGCACTGGCAGCTGTCTGCATTATTTTTAATACTGAACATATACACAAAATATTTTGTAAATCACACAGCTTTACAACCATTACAAAATGTAAACGGCTGATAATGTTATTTTATCATTAAAATTTGCACTAAAAAGATCTTGTGAGTACATCAAACCTGCAACTCAACTTTTCTTTTTGTCTTGAGCAATTATAACACTGAAAACCAACAATTATTCCTTACAAGTAACAACAAAAGGATTCCCAGTCTTTTAACAGAGTTTGTTTCAAGTAGGTACTCATTTATCAAATGAGAATGCACAAAATTAGTCTTCATAATCATAAACACAGCTCATCAAAGCACTTATGCATATAAAGGGAAACACATTTCAGTCTTGTGATGTTTCCATATACCCTGTTTGTTCAGTGCAATCAATTACTTATCTAAAATATGAATGCACAAATAGTCAGTGTAGGTATGCACTTCATACGTCCATGTGTTCATATATATATATATATATATATATATATATATATATATATATATATATATATATATATATATATATATATATATATATATATATATATATATATATATATATATATATATATATAAGGATAAACACATTCCTTTTCAGCACTGAATGGAGACTCAGAAAACACTCACACAATATGTCTACACAACAGCAGTGATACTTTTCAAAAAAAAACATACAGGACAAATCTGTGTCTGGCATTCCCCATGAAGTTTGGGAACAATGAAGGAATCATAATAATGTTCCTGGTACAAAGAAAGAACTGAGTGTTAATGTAAAGCTATCAAATAACTGTATCCAAATTTCATAAGAGAAAGAGTTGTGTTATACATTTAAACTGAACTGTTTGAGCTTGTGCACTTTGTCAACAGTAATAGCAAAGGAAAGTATTTCAGAGTTTATCTAAAACAAATTGTGTCCACCAGCATTACCAAAACCACTTAAAAAAGATAAACAAAGCTAACACTAAAGGTACTATATGCGGTCTTCCCTCCCTGTCTGGTATCTCATACCTGTTGAAGAAATACCAAGATGAAAGAAAAAGGGAAAGTGTGCAAGAACTCAGTTAATCAAATATTTCAGGGTTAATCACAGCTAATTTTGTTATTAAGCCCTAATGCAAAAAAGCAGGTAAGCTGTGCAAATGGCTTGCACTTGTGACTGATCAGGATTGGTTCTCTTCCCCACAGAGGATCAGAGGGAAGATGTGAAGGAATACAAACATTCCCACACAACTCAGCCTCCTCTAAATGGGAGAAAACCCACCATTTCTGGAGGAAGACAGGATAAGCATAAGTGATAAGGTGATAAGTGATAATCTGTATGAAGAAATGGATGCGACTGTCTTACTTTTAGTACAAGATTCAATATCAGTATACCATGAGCCTACGCCAGCACAAGATGTTTACTATGAAAAAGGCCCAGAAGTACTTAATAGATCACAATGAAGCAAACAAATCAAGGATCAATTGTAACAGTCTTAAGTGTTAATGAGCACGATTACAGATATAAATGTAATCATGACAGTTGTACACAAATCTCACTTGACTCCATCCTTTGAATCCGAATTCATTCAGTACTTGTATATGTATCCAGCAGACCAATAATTAGAATCATGTGTTTTTGGAATTTTCTTTTCTTCTACTGGAGCATTCAAAATTATTTTCCAGGTAATTCTAGTTGTAGAAAAAAGATGTTCAAAACATTCACCAACACTTAAAACAACTTGAAGGAAAGATTCAGTAATAACTTGCATAATCAGCATTCAATCTCAACACAGCTAACTGAGGCCAGTTAGATCACATGTTAGCATCTACATTCACACTGTGCACACCTTGATGACAACCAAGCCTCATGATTTAAATGAAGTGTGCAGTGTTCCAACATACCTGGTAGGGAGTAAGATATCCTACTCCCTCAAACATTACATTCAATAAATCATTGTGAGGGAGAAAAGCTGAACTGCAATTATAGATTATATACATTAGTTACATACAGTTCATGTTCAAAGGTGTAAGTAAGAAAGTCTAGCTTACACATTAATGCACACATGGAGAGCATAGCAAACAGAAAAGGCTAGGAACTTTAAGTTGTCTTACAGAATTTCCATCACTTAACAGGGAACATACCTACATACACTGCAAAGCACTGTTTTGATACTAACTTAAGGTTCATGAAACCCAAATGGGGGACAAAATTGTGTTCATTAGTTTTAAAATAATCTGTCACATTATGAGCATTAGAAAAGCAGCTTTACATGACATCCATTGCCTTGAATTCTTATGAAACTTGGCATTTTGAATTTGTGTACTGCTGTATATTTGTGAATTTTTCACAGCAAATTTTCTTCTGCTTCCACATCTGCTTATCTGCCTTTCAATGAAGTTCCATTTCATGTAATTTACATAACAAATTGTTCTTATCACCTATTCTGTAACTCTCTGGTTCTATCATAACCTTTAGCATGTAAGGAAGGTAAAAAGTAACGTACAAGACACTTATTCCCATCTTGTCATATGCATATTCCTTTTTCTTCTTCTTTTTGTTCTCCTATATTCAACTGTTTTGATTTATGAGTTTGAACTGAATATAACTACTCCACCAATTTAATTACTTTAGTCAGTCAAATATAGATCAGAATGTGGATATGATGAAGATATAAAGGTTTTGGGCTCAAAATAAACTTATCAAGGATTGTAAACCTGAAACCTGATTAACTGAGTTCTATGTTGAATGTATAATATGATCAAGAGAAAGTGACAGTGAAAAACTGTGAATCTGTCATGTCAGACAATTTCCTATCAACTTCTTGAACTAGATATATGCTGCCCCTGCCAACCTACCATTCATCAGGTATAGCAAACACCCCATCAGTGGCAGCATCTTGGTTTGTCTTCATCCTCTTTCCTGTAAAAATCATTAAAAGGTAAGTAATCCACAACACCTATTTTTTTCACATGTTTTAAGTTAACATTTTTGCACTTCTATGATTGAATGTTACTGTAAGAACAGCAGTTATAACTTGACTTCTTTTAAAAATATGTCAAATATCAAGTGCTTTTAATATTGAAAGAAGTGCTTCAATAGACATGCAAATCTAGAGAATGACTCAAGCACCTCTTCGGCTTCCCAGCACCAACAGTGTATATATAAATATAAATATATATTCATTTCACAAGGCTATGAAGGGAAGGACCTTACCATTATCATTAGCATTGGCATATATTGGAGGGACTTCTTCCATGCTGGGGGACTCTAGAGTCATCTTTGAAAGCTGATCTGACCTGTTGTGAAGGAAGTAACACATCTTTCAACCAATAAATAAAAAAGAGCATCTCTGTGGTCTTGATTCGTCCAGACGTGAGTGAGACAGTAATCCCTTTCCATCATCATCATCATCATCATCATCATCATCATCATCATCTTAAAAAAGATGATTGAGACAAAAATGCTCCATGCTACCATGTCCATATTTGATTTTCATTTATGTCATGTCACATTTCCCTTCTATCTATCTATCTATATATATATATATATATATATATATATATATATGAGGCGCGTGGTGACATAAGTGCCAAAGCGCCACCAAGATGGAAAATCACTTTTTTGCTCCATTCCCATCTCCAAACCCTCTACTTTTCAACTGCGTAATCGGCAGTTCAAACCGACAACTGCAATATGGTGGAAAATCCCACTAAAGAGAAGGGTATGTCGCCCGTAGCTTTGCCCGGTTTGGTGGGACCCCTCACGGTCTAGACTAGCGTTCAAAGCGCCATTTTTACTCTTGTCCCACGTTGAAACCTGTTCGTTATCTCCAGTCTAGCTCCCGAGTTTGAAACAGGCGTCCAAAGCGCCATTCGACCATAAGGTCGAGAATCAGGGGGAAGAAAAAGGTAAATTAGCCTTAAGCACCTCTGTTCTGTCGCGACCCCACGGGATGAGGCTGTGTTTAAAGCGCCAATGTTGTGTTTGTGGTGGCGGGAGCGGCGGCGACCAATGGGAACCGCTCTACCGCGCCGCCTGGGCAAAATTGGGCCAATGAGAACGCGCCATTCTTCCCGCTACCCCTCCCTGCCGAGCCCGGGGAAGCCAGTGTTCATCCTGCAACTACCCCAGAAGTACCCCACAATACGTCGACTTCAGCCTGGCAAACTGCAACACCTGCAACAGCTGCTTGAGTTCATCCCAAATGTCAACCAGCCATACCTTCAGTTCATCATCAGGAAGCAGCAGGAACTGGATAATACTGAAGAAGATGACAGCACTGAGGACGAGGATGAGGACCACCTAGAGTACGACAGTGACAGTGAGGACATTGTAGATGACCCCCAGCCGCTACAGGACGAGGACAACACTGGTGAGTGAGGACGAGTCAGATGACTCGCATCTCTCACAACGTAAGCTTTCATTTAAGACCAAAATGAGCTTTCTATCTTAATCCGTTACGGAGTTATCGCATTCTGAAAGTCGCAAAACTTTGACCGCGTTTTTCTCAGTTTTTTATATTTGGCGCTTTGGCACTTATGTCACCACGCGCCTCATATATATATATATCTATCCATTTACTCCTTCATACACTGTTAAATTTTCTCTCACACAAGAGAAGGATCACCCTACCTCATCTCCACTATTTTTTTTATTCTACTCCCAACATATTAAACATAGATTCTAAGAAAATCTACTTAATATATGATGCTTCAAGGTGTTACTAAAACATGATTAAGTTTACCAACACAATCATGCAAGTCACTGACATCAGGAAAGAAACAAGTAAAATCATTCACTAAAAGAATAAGAACAATAAATGTATAAATATCTAAAACAATATCTACAGCATGTGGAGGATGTTGTAGAAAGTAAATCTTATGTATCTACAAAGCAATGTACCTCCCAAACAGCTTATACATTAGTAGGACATATAAAAAAAGACGTAGTTTATATGAAGACCTCAAGTGCTACAGAGAAAGAAAAGCAGAATTCATGTACTAAGATTAAAATTATGAGTAACAATCAGCCCATGACCACATAATTATTCTGGCCAGTGTGTGACCTACCCAACACTCTTCAGCCGCTTGTACTCGTGGACACGGCTAGCGCTTGCCTCAACCCCTGGAGATGCATCATCAGACTGAGATTTCCTCTTCACTGACAAAGTGTCACCATAAAGTCTCACCCGCACCATAGGGGGGCAAGATGCCTGGATGCCCTGCAAGGAAATAATTAATGATCTCTTAAAAATGCTGTATTGAATCCATTTTCCAAGCACATTTTTCCTTCAAAACCTATAGGGGTAAGTACCTAAAAAACTAATATCTATATTAAAGAGGGAAGTACCTAGTACTCTACACAATTCAGGCAACTTTACTGATCTGCCAAAAGACAGCCAAGATTCACACCAATTGCACAAGTACGTAGTATTTGTAGACTCTGTCGTCATCAATGTGACTCACCTTGAGGTATTGTTTGCAGCCACTTTTGTCAATGTCCTCAGGAGGAATAACATACAAGAAAGTGCTGCTCACCCACACAATCTTGATGGGTTCTGGAAAGAGATAGTAGTATTAATTTCTGACTGAACCAACCATATATATAGCATGAAGATAAGCCCAGTAAATTATTACAAGCATTTCTAGTAAATTTCTAAAATGTATCAACCATTTGCCAATATACTCACTCATCATGTTAAAAAGTCCATGAACATTGCCCACATTCCACTCTGCAGGACAGTCCACACAAAATATTCGACTTCTGTCTGTCTGAACTGAAGTAAAGAAATAAGACACAATCAAGCAGTGCTAGTTTATAATAAAATGCATATTAAGAATATAGAATTACTAACAATGAGATATAAGTAGATAATGTTCAAAATCCCTTGTGTGCTCCACATCTCATACATTTGACTCACCATCTGGCCCCACCAGGTTGAGGAAAGGAATGTCATGGGAGTTCATGTTATTCAATCTGCAAAAAGGGAATGATAAAGTACATGAAAACTATCCAAAAGAATTTCCTAAAATATGAAGTAAACATATTTTAAAAGGAGTCCATACACAAGACTGTCTCTCCATTCTGGTAAATGAGACCTTAAAATTTTATTCAGTCACAACATTCATGAAGCATTTTACCTGCTGGAAAACTGAGACAAATGTTTTGATCTGATCACAGACTTGTTCTTCCAGTTGCTGCCATCTATTATAAGAATAAGAAACATTGGAATCAGAATTATTAATCATCACCTTCACCCACAATTTCTACACTGATCAAGGTGGTGTGAGGAGGATCCACACCTACACAGAGCTAATAATGTGAGAAAATGGACAACAGTCTTCAAGCACCTGAAGCAAGACCAAGATGACTGATAATATGATACAACTTATATTTCACCAAATCTTCATCATCTCTTTTATATGCCAAAAGCTTTAATCATCACATAAAGAAAAAATGAAGGACATTGGAATCATGTTCATGACAAATGCCATTCATTGAACTTCTCTTCAAGATCTTGTACAACTGTTTGCCACATTTTCTAACAATACAACTCAACCATTTTTTTTTTTTTTTCCCCACAATTTGGGTAAAATGACGAGAAGTACTGCACTTTAGAAATGGGTAAGTATGGCAGAGAATGGTTTGCACCTCTGCCTTATATGTAAACACATCTTACCATACAACTACACAATTACAAAAAGGAAAGTATTCCAAAACATTTAAAAAGCTAGACTTTCAAATTACAGGAGTTACTTATAAACTTCAGAATAAAAGAATTTCAAAAGGAAAGCATATGATTCCTGAATAGCAAGTTTGTAGGCTTAACAGATTATTACTAGCATCCTGAAGTGAAGAATGTCTCATGAGAATATAACACTTAATATAATCAGTAATTCTAGTGCAACAATTATCACCGTCACTTGCTGGCTCAAGTGGTGTTGTTCTCACCCAGCTTCTTCACCATGGTAATGAAGCACACGCCTGTCATGAAGGCATCATACCCTGCGTCATGCGCCTGGCCACCTCCACTCAAGCTGTGGCTCTCATATCCCTCTTCAACAATGAAGTCTGGTGGACTGAATTTACCACAGAGTTCACTGTACAGGATGCCTAGTGAGGTGATGGGTATGTCAACACTGGAAATAAACAGGACTAGCTTACCACATGTGCCTTTCATTACTCACAGTATGAACTATCTAGTGAAATAAGAATCTTGTTTCTGGAATGACATAAATGAATGATATCATGTATTACAGTTATGGACATGAAAACTGGATATTTTATCTTGCTATCTAATTTTTCTTGAGAGTGGATCCCTCTGTCAAGGCCTGTAATGGTGAACAGAACAAATACCCAAAGAATTTTCAGGGCAATGAACCACATCTTACAGAACCACTAGGAAAAATTCAGCTGCTACTTATTTGTGGGAATGTAGGCATTAGTATGGATGGAAATCACACAGAAAATGGGAATGATACAAAACCATCAGTGTTGTGCTTCAGTCTCTCTCCAGCAAGGATCACAAGGCTGATATCACAAACTAACTTATTATTGTGACTGTGACTATCATAATGAAGACTGATGATGCATATTAATGCAGCTTAAAGAGTTACCATCAGATGACAAAGGGTGACCAAGTAAACATTGAAACTGCCTTTCAAAGTAACCTTAAAATAAGAGGTAAGACTTACATACCAGAATGGTGGATCCTTGGCTAGGAGTTTGGTGTCATAGATGGTGGGAAGGTTTGCCTTGACAACATTCTTGAACTGCTCTAAGGTATCAGGCAAAGGCTGCACTGTCTTCTGAATCAGGTGTAGCAAGTCCAACATCATGTTGTGGCCCACCAGAGGCTTGCCGCTCTCCAGCACCTTGCGGATCACATGAGTGAAGCCAACCTGAGGAATATAGACCTTCTAAACATATGCTTTACAAATTCTTTATGATCATATAAAATTATTTACACTTCAAAAGTATATTATAGGGAAAACTCTTGAAAAAAAAGGGGAAAACTTTCTAAAGCACATCCTTGAAAAAAAAAAAAAAAAAAAAAAAAAAAAAAAATATTTGGCATAAAAAGTAATCAATAAATACTTCACTTCTCCACAAAAAAAAATCTTGATGACCGACCTTTTCATCCAATTTCCTTTCCCTTTCCTCCTCCAGAAACTTTAATCTGGCTTCTGGAGAATCAAATTTACGGATTTCAATGTTCCTCTCCTGGTCGGTTGTTAGACTGCGTATGAGAATGTTTTTATATTTAGCAGCAATGTTATTATACAGGAGTTTGCGGAAAAAGCCAGGCAATGTTCCACCTGGGAGCACCAAAACCTCTTGACTTTCATCTTCTAAGAGGGCATCTATTTTCTCTTCTGTCTCTATCAAAAATTTTCTTGCTTTTTCTTCTGCGACCTGCAAGATAAATGCACTGTCACATTTCAGAGATAAGATATGCATCCCTAAAATGTTATCTTATCTTTCAAGCTGCCTAGCCTGAGCAGGTGTTATCAGCTGGAGTTGCTAGAATTGCTTGGATGATCCATCTTACCCTTATTAGATATTTTGCTTGAAATGGATGACTATTGCTTATGGCTATTATGCATCACTCATTTATTCTGTGCAAAGACTGAAGTGCATCCATGATAATGGATAAGAGATGCATCTTTAGCCTACTATAATGTATTTCTGTCTTCATTATCAAGAAGTGATCCTGAATGAAACAGTTCTCTTCCTCCAAATTCATGTTATGTTAGAGCTCCACTATAACTTTCAATAAAAATGTCTTCTGAGTGTGTTACTAAAACATTCTTACTGCATGCAGTTGTTTTAGCAATGCCCAGTTATCACGTATGATCTATCACATAACCTTTGCATGCATTATGATTTTGCAATGACCATTTGTCACCTACAGTCTATCACATAACCTTTTTTAATCTATGGGATAAAGGGTTATCTAGATTAAACTCTCTTGGTTTTTTACTAGAATTAAGCTAAAGTCCATGAAATAATAATACATACAAGTCAATAGTGCAGACTTGGAAATCTATCCTAGAGAGGGACAGGCAAACTATTGTCTTCCTAGTCTTCCCGTGAACTCCTAGTATGTTACAAGTGACACATTATCTCGCTAACCTTCACTGGTGAGGGAGGGAATGGCTCTAGTGCCTGATTGACAAACTCTCCTCTTTTCTCTGCTTCCTCCAGTATTGAGAGGTAAGGTAATCCACCTAGAAGTAAAGACACATTTACAGTAAAATATAAAAAGGATGTCACAAAAAATAAAGATAAGTTAAAAAGCTTACATAAAATCATGCCTACTATGTATGTGAAAACAGAAAGCTCAAATTAATCTCATGCAATAAGAGGGAAGAAAGTGAAACACCACACAAGGAAGAAAATAATGTATAGACAGTGGCAAGAAAGAGTATTTAAATAACAAACACCAAAATAAAACAAGGGAGAAGTATAAACATACTTTTAAATAACTTGTTGAAATCAAATCCATTGTCTGCCAGGAACTTCAGGCTCGTGTTGTCATAATACAGCATGTCTCCAGTCTTCCCCAGCAGATAGAAGCAGAAAGTGGCATGTGAGTATCTGCAAGAGAATTTTCAAAACAAATACAGTAAAGATGACAGTAACATACTCAAACAGTCTGGTCACATGTAAAAGAATGAAAAGGATGGTAACGAAATTGAAGGGTGTATGGGAGAAGCCGAGTATGATGTGTGGACTAGAGGGAAATGAAAAAAATAATGAGAGGACCAAAGACATGATACCCATAGGCATCAGAAAGAAAAGCACGAAAGTCTACCGCTACTGTAATAAGCAAAGCAACTAAGAAAAATGTTTGCAACATAAAATTAGATCATAAAAGTTAAAGGTAAAAAGTTTAGCGCAAAACCACAGCATTTTCTGAGGCTAAAACATGCCTATTATAATTAAGGTAAGAACAAAGAAATAAAAATGTCAAACTCATAATCATTCCTAACAAATTTTATTGCATAATAAATTTATTACTCACGATGATTTCTCCTTTATATAGCGAAATGCTGATATTCCAAACTGAATCATTCCAAAGTCTTTCGCTGCTTCCCGAGCTTTGATGTATCTAGGAAAAGGAAGCAACACTGAATATGAGAACATAAGAAAACATGTAAAGCTACAAGCCATCTGACCTACATGCGGAGTCCCTGTGTAAAACAATGACTATCCAGGTATTTCCACCTACCATCTTCATCCATAACTACCCTACCTTCTTTTGAAATCTCTCTATTGATAGAACATTAACAACTGATTACTAAGTATATTTCATTCATTGATTACTTTTTTATTACTATGATTACTAAATCTATTTCATTCATTTACCACTATTTCCTTGTCCTATCCTGATTACTGACCCTGACATGTCTAACCACATTTCTACTAATGCAACATCTTTAATTTTTTTTTACACATGCCATCCCTCTAAGCAACTCTATTTTATTTGAAATACTCCTACAGTTCATGTAGTGAACATTTAAGCTATTCTTTGCCTTCACTTTATTAGCTTCTTTTCTACATATAAGTAATGCTTTAGGTTTTCTTTCTCTAAATCCTCTTCTCCCTCTTGACTAACGAAGAAAGTGCTGAAGAGCAGCTACCTCCTCCTCAAGCGTTCTGGCCAAGACATGCACACCTTGACATGATAAAAGCACTCCATACCTAGCATATAAGGTGTCTTTGCAGTAAAAGTGACCCCAGTTGTCAAGGATGGTCCATTCATTACTTTCACAGTAAGCCACAAGCCTGTGATTCACTGAACTCTGGAACGGACTGCTTTATTTTCCTCTTCTCAGGCCTTACTACACATTCTCATACTGACTAACACTGTCTAAGTGAGAGAATCCTACACAAAAAGAGGCAAGGACATTTACCTCTGCCCAGTCCAAGATTTGAATCTGGGTCCTCTCAGCTGTGACTCAAGGGAAATAACTTATATCCTAACATGCCAGTTACACATACTTTTGAGCCTAAACTGAGGCACAAAGTAACAAAAATTTTCTCTCACCTTTCTTCAATGGTATCAAGCTCACAGTATCTTGAGGTTTCCTTGCGCCGCAGACCTGTGAACTCTGCATCGATGGCCACAAAATCTGCCCTCTCCACTGCCTGGAGGATGCTGGGAAGAACCTCCTTGAAATCTGAAAGAAATGTAATATACAGGTCAAATGTGCACATCTTCAAACTATAATACTTTTCTTTAATGATCTGAGTATCACACTTTTAAAATAAGGAGACAAAAATGCCTATCTGAATTACATATCCTCCCTTATAATAATAATAAAAAATAAAATTAACGATAATTTCCTGACCTGACTTGAAGCATCATCATGGGCATCTGGTAGGGAGATAAGGGGGACAGTTGCTCCCCATGGAATTTTCCAGCCTATGCCTATATGGAGTGTGTGAATTTTGATATTTTGATATATTATGAAACCATTCATACATGTATAATTTCTTTTTCAAAAAACCTGCAGAAGTCCCAGAGCATCATACACTCCATCATATACATAGCGGTCTGTATGAGGTAGTATAGTACATTATGTACATTAGGAAAGACTTTCATATATAAATTTGTTTTCTTCCCTTTCTCCTCTTCTCTATATCAGATGTAATTTTTAGCACAAACTAATTTCCCAGCTAGCTATAACCACAAGTGATGTTCCTACAAATGCCATTCTCCTAGTCAAAATTCATTGTAACCTATAAATCTACACTATAGGGAAGATCCTGAAAATGAGATTTTTAAATGATTTTTGGCAGCACAATGCCGCAAATGAAATGTGAACAGCAAAAATGCAGATAAAAATTATACACGGAAAAATATGGATATATTCGAGTTGTGTATTCACCACGTGTGCTGAAGCATGATCATTATGTGTCTGATGGCAGCTGAGACACTCATGTAGCTGTTCAGATATATCTCACAACCAATGCTGGTCCAACTCCCATGAAGGCTGCATCTGTGACTGACTGTTCCATCAGACTTCGTGTAGCCCATTGTTACCTGATTTTGGACGTTTGCAATTTTGCCGCTGGCTTTTACCATAGATCACCATATGTTGAAAATGGGAGAAAAAGCAGGGAGCATTAGTGATATGTGTGGTAGCTGATCTTGGAGTAACCTGCAGAGCAATTTACCAGCTTAAAAACTCCACCACCACCCTCCTGTCAGGCAATGTACCACCCAGGATAGTTAGCTCAGGATCCCAGAAGATAATTTCCCCACATGCAGACAAACTCCTAAGACATAAGAGTTTGTTAGATAAGGCTAGATTAGGTTAGGTAAAGTTAGGTTAGGCCAGAAAATTCTTCAGTTTCCAAAATATGGCATCTCATCCTAAGACCTTTTATAAACATCCAAATTCAGCATAACTTGGCTTCCCTCACCCCACTTTCCCACCTGGTTCCCAACTTGTTGGGGATAGAGAAGGAGAAAAAAAAGAAGATAAGCTGAATTATGTTAAACTGCAATTTTATGAGTTGTATGATAGCAAGGTTAGTAACTTCTAAAGGTTAGGATAGCATAGCAAGGGGTATGGGGTGGCAGATATTCCCTGTTTGTTGACTGTTTTTTTAGGGATTTTCCCCAAAAGGCAGTGTTTTTCTCCTTTTACTTTTGAAGTTTAAAAAATTTGGTGTATTTTGGCCTCAAGCATCCTAAAACTCAGGTCACCAAGCTTGCTAATCTTGGAGAGGTGCAGCAATAGAATACATAAAGAGCTGCTATTGGTATGAGTTAACAAAAAATATTTTCTTAATTTCAGTTAATTTTCAAAATTCACTGTGGGCATCCACAGTGCAGTGACCAGTGAAAATAATAAACCAGGATAAAATTTCGGTAAATATACATACTAAGTATTTATTTTGCGCCATAATTCTTAAGATTACCCTAGTACTGCATTGCATCCCCTTCCCTCCCAGCACATTCCATGGGACACTCCCATGAGGCTTACCACCAGTAGACGAGGTACAGATGAAAACTACACTTTTAACACACCACCTCAAAGAATGACAGTCCCCTCTCCCTTTCTTATCTTTTTCCCTACGTCACTGTCTCATCACCACTGCTCTCCATGGTCCCTCAGCCCGCCAGCACCCTTCAGCACTTACTTTCTGTGGTGACCTCCATCCTGTCCTGTGTCTCTCGTGTGCTGTGTGCTGTCCTGGGGGTGGCGTGCCCTATGGTGCTCCCTGTGGTAGTCCCCTGACAGCACACACCTTGACAGGGCGGGGAAGGTGGGATTACCGGACGACGGGACGGAGATAACCACAAATCTCAATAACACATCAACTTAAAAGCTTTCAAGAATTCCCAAAGTGTTATGATCATTGATGTTATGCCTTTAGCATCAACATCCCACTACTATTGTTTGATGTGTGTGCTTGAGATGTACAGTATGAGACGAGTGTAAATAGTGGGTATGTTTGAATTGACCTACTCAGCCACCGTCTTGTTGTTGAGTAGCGCCTCCTCCTCCTCTTCTTGTGCCCTGTTATGCCTTCTTGTTTCCTGTTCTTCCTCGATTCTACTCTTGTTCTTTCGTTGCTTCCTGTTTTTCCTTTCTTCGTTGCTTCTTTCTTTTTTCTTCTTCGTTGCTTTATTTTTTCTTCGTTGTTTCCTTCTTTGTTACTTCCTTCTTCCTTAATTTGTTCCTCTTTCCTTCGTTGCCTCCTTTTTCCTTTGTTCCTTTCTTCTTTTCCCTTCTTCGTTGCTTTCTTCTTTTTTCCCTCCTTCGTTGCTTCCTTTTTCCCTTCTTCGTTGCTTCCTTTTTTCTTCTTCATCAACTTCATTTGTTGCAGTATTTTTTTTTTTATATTTTTTTCCTTGCTTCATTTATATTCATCTACTTTGCTTTGTACTTTATAGCTTTTTTTTTTTTGCATGTTTGATTAATTTTTCTTTATGTAATTACTTAAAGCACGTTTGTTTTCTACAACACACACACACACACACACACACACACACACACACATATATATATATATATATATATATATATATATATATATATATATATATATATATATATATATATATATATATATATATATATATATCAATTACTACTACTACTGCTATTATGATGGTGTCCGCCTTCTATTGTTTCTTCCTTTTTGTCATACACCAAGCTCTGCGAATCCCGCTTCCCTTATACAAAAATAAATCAAGAGGTAGATGAACCAACCACTAAAAAGTTTAAAAAGTGTCATACATTCTCTGGACTTTTCCAGGGATGTTGCTGTTCTGCTAAAGGTGAAACTGAGAGTACAAAGGAATGAAATAAGTTTTCTTCCTCAACCTCAATCTGATTCATGCCTTTCCTTATAGATACAGGATAATAATACTTGTTAATTTTATACTGTGGTACATTAATAATTGAGCAGTAAAGTTTACATAATGGCAAAGACAGTTCTTCATCTATGCCATATAACAGACTTTATTGCATATGTATGTATATTCTACAACCGACAAAATATAATTACAATATATCCTTTCTGACATTCATTCATGAATCATATTGTACATACATATATTTATATATAACAAGATGGATACACTGTTAACAAACCACCAGTGTGATGCTTCCAAACGGAAAAGCTGAATCGGGAGAAGGGATACTGGAGGTTGGAGAGTTTACTGATAAAGGGAAAACACTGCATTAAATGGCAGTCAAAGACAGGTGTTAGCTATTACTTTTATCTATAACAGAGAGGTGTTGGAAGAATAACACATAGTTATTTGCCAAAAATGAAGATGACCACAGAGGGGCATGATAATGCACAATATAGGAACTATGAATAAAGGGAAAATTACATAGTGGCAGAGAAAAAAAAAAAGAATGAAAAGCCCAGACAACAGAAAAATACTGTATAAAAAAAAAAAAAAAAAAAAAAAAAAAAAAAATATATATATATATATATATATATATATATATATATATATATATATATATATATATATATATATATATATATATATATATATATATATATATAAAATTCAACATCCAAAGGGCAGCACCAATATAGCTCTCTCCAAGTAGTATATCAACTCCAATAGAGGCTTAAAAGTAAAAGCATATGGAGGGACTGAGTTGAATGAAGGCAGAATCTGGATCTGAAGAAGCCCCACATTCACTATAGTCAGTCACAGGAACTGAAGGTTGCACCACCATACTTGAGCAACCTACCTGTCTAAAGCCCTGCATGCAGTATGCTTTAGAGCAGTGGTTCTCAAACTTTTTCATGAGCAACCCTATTTGGAACATTTCATTCCTTCGCGACCCATGATTAGTTCATATGTGATGAAGTTGTAGAATAGACCAATAAGAACGAAAGATTATTATTATTATTATTATTATTATTAGTTAGTAAATATAGTGAGTAGTATATGAAGCAAGATATTATATAATTATACACACACAAACGCACACACACACACACACACACACACACTACTCACACAAATGACTGCAAATGGCACAACCTCCCTCGCCTGCAGTCGGTGGAAAATAGACACCGCGCACGAGCCTGCATGGGCCCACTGCCAGTCCAACATACGCGTTTGATACAGGAGTCATTCCTGTCAGAGACACCATTACGTGCGGCCCACGAGGAGGGAGGTGGGGGAAAGATGAGCATACATAACAAAAGTAATTTGTGGTTAAAGAAGAATAATTCAATTAAGTAACTGAAATATACAGAAACACTGAAAGCATGATAATGTTCCTGTGTCCCTGCGACCCATCAAAATTGATCTCGCGACCCAACTTTGGGTTGCGACCCATAGTTTGAGAATCACTGCTTTAGCTTAATATAATTTATAATGGCAGCACATATCATTTTATCATTTGGAACTCAAAATTGACTGTATTAAGTGACAGTATTCCCAAAGCATACCACATGCACAGGTTTGGACACAGTGTTGATGGATAAGTTGCTGGAATATGATGCAACCTTCAGTCCCTGTGACTGTGACTATAGCATAGTGTATGGCTGTCAGCAGCAGGGTACAGTCATGGTCAACAGTCATGTGATATACCACACTCACTTCCACTGTGTTTTCACTCAAAATCAAATACTAGCCTGATCTGCTACAATCTAGTAGCTGTCAGTTTCTGTAAGGAGACTGTCTGTAGGTCAGAGGAATTAAGGTTGAGGGAAGAATGAACTTAAGGTTGAGTAAAAGTGTGAAACTTTTGAACATGACTGTACTATGTTACACTTCCTGTGAGTACACCTTGAAAATTTTCTTTGATCAAACTTTTACAGTTCTTCATAATTCAAAGTTAGCAAAATTAGCAAATTATAAAAGAGAATTTTCAGCAATCTATATACAGTATTTACCAGATAATTCAGTAAAGAAACATTTTATTCTGGTAGCTATACAATTACATCACAAGATAAGAAGAACTAAGTTTCCATGCCACATATGCTATTATTATTTTTTTTTTTTTCATTTATAAATGCTTTGTACAACTTGAGAAAACTACCTTTACTGCTACTTTGGTTTGAGAAAGTTGTCTCCCTACATGTGATTCATCTTTTGCCAGCACCACACTGCTTGAGCTTTGAACTTAACCTATGTACATACAACCCTCTATGTCTTGAGTATATAGTATAGAAATGTGAATCTAATCTTTGGAAAAAAAAAAAAAAAAAAAAAAAAAATATATATATATATATATATATATATATATATATATATATATATATATATATATATATATATATATATATATATATATATATATATATATATATATATATATATATATATATATATATATATATATATATATATATATATATATATATATATATATATATATATATATATATATATATATAATAATGATTCAGTACACCATGGAATAAACTGCTAATTCAGTCACAACACTGTAGCAACAGTAATGCTAAAGTAACACAAAGAATATAAGGACATAAGAGAAGCTACAAGGTTGCACTAGTCTCTATTTCACATCTTTTTTTAGGAGCTATATTGCAATACAATATGAAAAATAAAAGGTAAAGCAATTCCCTGAATTTTCATTGATTCTTGCTCCTCTCTCTCTTTCTCTCTCTCTCTCTCTCTCTCTCTCTTAATTTAGTTTTATGGTACTTATTGGAACTGGAATACTAGTAAAGACAGCTGAACAATATAACCATATCATTATAATACAGGAAAACTCAGGTAGCAAGCAAATAGACTTCTAAAAGGTTTCAAAAGATTACAGCTACTGTCCAGACACTAAATAGATCACGAGCAAATGACTTACTTTACCAACATTCCCTCAGCACTGAACTCACAATATCTGAGCACTTGAATGAGGTTGTGTTGTATAAGTTTAAGAACCAGTGAGATGGAAGATGGCTGAGTATCACAAATATATCATAATATTTAGCTTACTGATGGTTGCCTCACACATAAGATCTTGAAGAAGCAAAGATCTACTTTACATTATACTGATGGTATGATCACAGTCAGAAATGGGTTAATTTACTGTACACCATTTCCAGTGTGCTTTGAGTTTTCCTTAATCTTTAGTCCTCTGGTCTGCTTATAATCTGTCAGTAATCTAGTTTTGTTTGGAGACAGCCAACAGATAAAAGAACTTAAGATTGAGGGACAATCCAAAACATAGTGAAAATGACTGGGACAGGGTACTCAATTTCTCACAACGACTGTACAAAGCAAAAAATATAATCCAACTTAGGCTGACAATTTTGACAAAAAATATATTAACATTTGTAAGTGGCATGTCAAAACAAAGACACGTGTAAACAAGTGAGAGCTTTTCTTATCTCTTTCACAGTCTCCATTTAAAAAGATGAAACTATCACCATCCCATTTACAATGCACTGCCCAAATAGCATGAAACAACTTGCCTGTTTCCTTCCAGGAAATCTAGGGCAGCTGAGCCTAAGGGTTCTTCAAAATAGACACAAGTGCACACATATTATGGTCCATTTCGGTCATTCTTTGCTGTGATTACACACACAGTGGTCCATTACAACCATTCCTCACTATGATGAGGGCATCATGACAGCATCATGCTAACAGAATCATATTAATAGGTACATAAAAAAGGAGAGAATACACACCGCTAGAAATAAGTACATAATGGAGGCTATACTAGTGTCATACCATTTAGAAATAAGTGAAATATCAGTTCCTACCATAATACGCTATACAGAGTACAACATTTATTTGTGTGTGTATATATATATGTATGTATATATATATATATATATATATATATATATATATATATATATATATATATATATATATATATATATATATATATATATATTATACATAAACCTGGTCCTCTTGTTTGAGTCCCTCACAAAGTGATGTAAAAAAATCATAGTACAGATCACTATCACTAATCCAGCATCACTGGGAACTGTAAGGTGCCAGATTAGTTATTTTGTTGAATTACAGAGAAGTGGAGCTGTACCAATACCACATTTTTCTGGCGATACTGATAACATTTAATTTCTGGCTGATACTGGCTGGTACAACTAATATTGTTAGCAAAGAAACTGAAAATTTTTTTGTTTCTGTTTCTTTGTTATAAACCATTGAAGAGCGATTGCTGTATAATTCACACAAGCTTCACACAGACACCACTTTTGATTTTTTTCAGGATTTCAACCTTTTCTTTTATGGATAATGTAATGTTTGCACTTTACACAGCGAGAAGTATTTCCTTTATTTACTGGAGCCATTGGCTGGAACTAAAACTGTGCAGGTTTAATAATAAATGGAGAAAAATAAATTAGAATGGGTTCCCTGTGTTTATGCAACAAGTAACTTCTTATGACCCATTTCACTTCATAACGCTTCTTAGGTCATCCACTCCTTGCTTCTGTTATTCTTGTACTGCTCCTATTTCACTATTACATTGCCTCCTCAGTCCTTTTTTCCCAACTCTAGTGACAAAAAACTTTCAATACATTTTATCATCTTTCCAACAAATGGTAGCAGTGGCAGGTTGGTGTGAAAAACCAGGAAATTTGAAATTTTGCTAGCCAAAATTAGTGCTGGATTAGTGATGGAACCAGATTTGTGATTGGCGGATTAGTGATGGTCGACCTGTACTATTTACCAAAGATATGTTTTGTGTAATATTTCCTAAATAACAGACATGTTCTCATTAGTTGTGTGAAACCTGCTGAAACTTACTATTAGAGGTAAAATTACTATTGCTTCTACAACCTAATGAGTTACTAGAAATTGACAATTGGTAACTAGTTCAACTACAAGTAAAAAAACAATATTCAAATGGTCCCTGTTCAGGTGCAATGACACGTGCAGGGTGTCAAGGGTAAATAAAACATGTACACATTACATCTGCACTACAGCATTATAATGAGGCAACTTCTGTGAATATGTTATATGGTACACTTTGTGATTTCCCTTAAAGAATGTTCACACTCAAGTAGAATAAAAAGTAATATTTAAGTGTAATTCTGATGGAAAAGTATTGAAGAAATATCTCTGAACTTGTGAACTCATCTTTTCTGGTTATAAATCATTACTAAGCAAAATCTGTATTGTAAAAAGAATAGTGTTGCCACAGGCATTTCTTGCCTGGAAGTTTGCTGAGCTCTTAATGTAACTGTATATGAGATAACCACATGGAAAAATGACCAGATTAATGACTAGTTTTTTTCAGGAACAAATATAAATGCAAAGAAAGCTGCAATGTACTTATTAACTGATATGGAGAGTACTAACTGCACTGTGTTAATTTCATTCACAGTTGTAGTTGCAATATCTGGATTTCCATTTTAAAAAGTGACTGATTAGAACAAAGGATGAGTGAAACCAGTCTTTGCAGCAAAGTAGGACAGCTAATTATCTACTCTAGTTACAGTAGGTCCTCCACAAATCAATTCTCTTCCTTAATTCAGAATTTGTTGACAAATTTGCACATGGTGCAAGGCTGCACATAGTTTCAGCATCATCATTTACCTTATCAATGCAGCACTTATGTGAGCATGGCAATACCAATAAAGCCTACTACAACATAGTTCTTTTCTTTCTTTCTTTTTGTTTTGCTTTATTTCCAAACACTTTCAGGCAGCCTACACTTCCATAAATAAGATATTTGGCCTCCCTTGGCCTCACTCATCATCTCTGCACCTCAAGGGAATGACAGGTGCATTCCTGAGGTACTCCAGTGTTGGAGTACACCTGAGAAATTGGATGGACTCTGAATGTGGTACTGGCCCTGCATGGCTGAGTGACATAAGCCAAAAATATACAAATTTGGGCAAAGTGAAATGATAAATTTTGAAAAAAATCAATATACTTATTTCATGATAAGTTATCAAGAAAATACTGTGCATATTAAGTTTTGTCATGCAGAAATCACATCAAAGAACATGCATTTTAAGTGTGTCATGAGGCTGCAAAGACTTGCAGTGCTGCGTGAGCTTGTATTGTTATTGTGTGGAACAAGTTGTACTGTACTGGGCCTGACTTTGGGACCACCTCTGGAAAACTCTTATAACATGTGTATATTTCCTGTTTTTCTCTATATCCCTTAAAATCTATCCTAACTAGTATATACAATACATTGTGTGTGTGTGTGTGTGTGTGTGCACTTAAACAGTTCATTAATTCCCCACATAATTTCATAACATAATATATTAACGCAGTGTTTCATGTTACAACAATTCCTTCTACAAGAAAATAATATATATATATATATATATATATATATATATATATATATATATATATATATATATATATATATATATATATATATATATATTCATATATTTAGATTTATACCACTCATCAGGCGAGAAATCTTTTCATTGTTCCTCAGTATGTTTGATTTGACAGCTGATAATTTATCACGCTGCTCCTGCACAGCTGTTTCTAGCTCCATCAACTGGTACCCAAGGGGCTCCAGTGCCTGCTCTGTGGAACTGAAAACAAAAAAAATGTTCAGTAATGACACACCTGACTTTGATGACAACATGAATTTTGTTAATGTACTATATTTGTATAATAATGAGACAGCAGATCTACTAGATTTTCAAACAAATACTGAAGAAATTTTAAATCATTCGGCATCAGTACCTTGGCTTCGAAATGGAGATGAAACGAAAGGCAATGGAGAAGAGACTGAAAAATAATTAGACAGAAAAGTAACTGATTTTCTAATGAAACTTGGACAAAAGGTCTACTACAACTCTGCTGTCAGGTTTCCCAAAGGAACTTACATTCATTGACACAACAATACCCTAAATATTTAAAAATCTCTCAGTCTTTCATTCAAGATGCTTATTAAGAAGCAATGAAAATCTGTGACACACAGCCAGAGAAAAGCTTTAAAGCTAAAATGTGTGTGTGCATGTGTGTGTGTGTGTGTGTGTGTGTGTGTGTGTGTGTGTGTGTGTGTGTGTGTGTGTGTGTGTGTGTGTGTGTGTGTGTGTGTGTGTGTGTGTGTGTGTGTATGCAGTAGAATACTATTAGAGGTGAGAGGAATGGAGAAGCACGTTTTAGGATAAGTAGTTGTATTGCTGAACAACTGAAGATAGTAAGGGAATATTGAGTTACATATTAATGTGGGTGTAAACGGACAGGTGAGTACCAATGGATGAAATGGGAGATATATTTTAGCATGGATGAATTATGAAAAGACATTTAAAAGACATTTAAAAGACATTTAAATGGGGAAACTCACCAAAAGAAGGCAAATGTCACAGCAGCTGATGATGAACTTTTATTCAAGTTGCCAAAATAATTCAATATTGAGCTACAAAGTTAAACAATCTGTGCTCTGAGGATAATGTATCTGAGGTCTAGGCTGTGGCTTTCAGTAGCAGGAAAATAGTAGGTAAATAAATGTGGAAAAAAAAAAAGTATCAAAGTAATGTTGGGGAAGTTTTAGTAGTGGCTCACCTCTGTTCTTGCTTGAGGGTCTGAGCAAGGTGCTTGTTTTCATTCTGCCAAGACTCAAGTTCCTTCTGCATGGAATCCAAATCCTCTTGCAGATAATCTAACATTTTGGCTGCAAAGAAAAAGAAAGAATAAGGAAGGTTAGTTTATATCATAAATATACAAAAAATACTGACTATATAAATAACTCAGTAGGCATGATAGTTGTGTATCTATCTAATGTACATATGGTGCACTATGAGGAAAGAGCCTGAACCTCCCAAATTTACATATATACTGCTAAGATCACAGCACATATTCATGACCATCAGAAACAGAACCAAAACTTGTTGATAAATCTATGTTTAAATAAGACAACAGATCACACTGAACTATAATTATCTTTCATGTATGTCTAGGAGTAAAGGCTGCAGGAAAAAAAAAATATATATGCATGGAAAACATTCTTAATGAAGCAATACCTATTATATTAACTCCTGATGTGTAGGGACTCACCTAAAGGATTGACAGATCTGGTGATGGACTGAATGGATGCGCTCAACTTCTGTACATCTTTCTGAATTAGTTCTCTTTCTTTCTTTCGGTTGGCATCACTCAGGAGGGACTGTTCCTGTTAAGAAAAGAAGAGCAATAGAGTTATTACCCTCAGGACCAGGACCTCTCAATAATACTTCCAACACTGTGATCTGAATGGCAAACTTACTATGGGGACTCTCCTGTGACCTGGTGTTTCAGGAGAAAAAGCATTACGTCTGCCATCCTCCATCTCCTTTTTGGTCTCCAAGATCTGAGCCACAAGAAGACCAGCACCCTGTCCATCCTCACCTGCAGCAGCAGCAGCAGCTGCAGCACCACTGGCAGCTGCTGCATCTAAGGGTAGCTGATGAGAACACATTGCAATATTACAATTTCTTTTCAGCAGGTTATTTTTGTAAAACAAATTATGTGTCATTAAAAAGTAACACTAGATGAAGCATATGTCCACTTTTAAAACAAAGGTTATTTGTGATCCCTGATCTCCACTCACTGCATCATCCTCCATTGTCACTGCTGGCTTGGACTCTTCAACCATAAAGTTGTCATCATCATCATCGACATCATTTGTGTTAGTGGGCAGAATCACATTGGCCACAGGCTTGGCAGTACCTGGCCGCTGGATCTCCTCCTTTGGCACCTCCCGCCGTTCCCTCACACGTGGTGGGGCTGGCCGAGCACTGGGTGGACGGGCTGAGCGACGGCCAGTGCGTGGCCTTATGGCACTTTCCTTGGCAGATGGATCTCCCCTGTGGCACAGGACAGTGGCATGCTAGCAATGGGTCTCAGGGAAATCAATGAAGTAGTGATACTTAAATATTTTTAGTATACTCTTTCATTTGTAAATTAAATAGTTTTATGCAAAAATTAGAATGTGTAAGATGAGAAATGACACACCAGTTCAGCACTTTAAAGAGAAAAAAGAAAGTAAAAGGAGTTTGATGCCTGCAGCAATGACCTAACAAGTTCATAACTTCAGTTCTTTCCTGATCTATGGTCAAATATTCTTTGAACAGCCCTCGTACATTAATAAAAGCATGCTGTTATTACAGCTGTCATGACTAAAATACATATAGATGTATTTAGAGGGTATCACAGGTCACAACACACACACATGTAAAACACCAAATGAAAAGCAAACTAACTTGAACTGACTCCCTGGAGTCTCTGTTTCTGGCATCACTGGTTCAGTGGTCATGTTTGTTCCCTCCTTGAATGGTTCCATTGCTCTGAGGGGCTGTGGGCCTGGCCGGGGTGTAGGGGCAGTGGGTGGACCTTCCTGTTCCTTGGCTGCATGTTTGGGTGACTCCAGGGAACCCACACCTGAGTCTGGAGGTTCTGGACGTGGCATGTCTACTCCCTGAAGCTGGTCAGCTTCAACAGAAATAGAGGAAGTGAAATAATAGCTTTGTGTGTGTGTGTGTGTGTGTGTGTGTGTGTGTGTGTGTGTGTGTGTGTGTGTGTGTGTGTGTGTGTGTGTGTGTGTGTGTGTGTGTGTGTGTGTGTTTCAAGAAAATTTAATGATGCTGATTTCTTTTTTTTTCTGTTATATTTTTGGGGAGCTTACATGCTACTAATGAAACAATGCACGCATTTTCTTCTCTCTTTCCTGCTCCAAATTTCAAGTGATCATTTGGAAACGATGTAGACTACATTAACATTAACATTAACAAATATTACCATTATGGGGACTCATGGCCTTCAGAATAGCTGGGTCAATGTTGTTGTTGGTGAGGGTGGTGTTGGTGGGGGAGCTCGGTGTGACAAGCTGCTCCTGACCTTGTTCCCCATCACCTCCAAGAACCCCAGGCTGTTCCTCCACCTCAGGATCAATCAGCAATGACTGACCATTTGTCATCTCTAATCCATCTTCAGCTGCAGTACGAGAGCCTGGGTGGAGGTGATGAAGTCAGACTTATCATGACTACCATAAGTTTATGGATGCATTTGCCAAGATCTGATGAGTAAACAACTGCTAACAGGAATATACAGTCGGTACCAAAAAAAAGATGACAAAATCCTTAGTTGGTGTCAGCATCCACATACCATTCAACTAGTTTAATTCTGTTTCATGGGAAAGTGGAGCATTGTTAATATCTAACATGGCAAATCAAGACTGGCAGTGGCTTTGGGTACACTTACACACAATGGTTTTGGTATAAATCTGACAGCTGAGTAATAAGGAGATTTTTTGTGCATGCATTCCCAAGTTGACTTCCACAAATTATTATTGCATATCTTTCAATCTCGCCTGCCAATGGCTACTAAACTGTCCATTACTGGTGATAAAATAGCAGCTGTTGTTACCTTGTGCTGAGGAATAAAAACAGTTAAAGAAACAATTACTATTGCTCGAGTTTGAGACACAACGTGTACCGGTGAATAAAGAGGTTCAGAGATGGAGGTTAGATGTCTATCTCAAAACATAAAAATGACACCTGGCTGAGGAAAGAAAGTTGTTTGGCTAACCTTAAATATTATGAAAAGATAGATAAAATGTAATTCTCATCTAACAGCAAAGAAAGAAAAGAACCCCTGTGTTCTTGGTGATGTGTTTTTATGATGTCATGATCTTTGACCTTGTGATGGCACAATGTTTTTGTCATCTTTTTTGGCACCCTGTTGTAATTTTCCCTATTCACTTATAAACATCATAATTAACACCAAATGTATAAAGCTGTCACATTACACATTTAGTAGTTCCATGTTAAAAATCTGGCTGTCAGTTTTGAGATTCTGTGTCTTCATGATACAGATGTAATTTCACACACAATTAGTTAAAAAAATGTTCATTCCTGTTAGCACATGCAACACTGCTTACACACCTGAAAACCAAAGTCAACCACCATGCAATAAGCACCTGTCAAGGAGAGGCCCTGAAATAAGGATATTACATATGTCCTTTCTAGACATAGCCAAGATACCACACTCAACATATAACACACACTTGTGAGGCAAGTTGTGTGAATGAAAAATGTAAGTAGCATGGGAAAAGTGCTACACAACACATATCCAAACACTGCAATATGAACACCAAGTACCTGGTACACACACGACTGTCACAGCAAGTATGGAAAGTATGGAAGCTGTACTACAAAGGTCTTGTTAGCAGACAATAGACATTGAGATCTCTACTAACAAATATACCTCAGAAGGTGATTGACGAGCAAAGCAGTCAGGAAGGCCTCAGTGGAAGGGATATTTCAATGAGAGAGAGAGAGAGAGAGAGAGAGAGAGAGAGAGAGAGAGAGAGAGAGAGAGAGAGAGAGAGAGAGAGAGAGAGAGAGAGAGAGAGAGAGAGAGAGAGAGAGAGAGAGAGAGAGAGAGAGAGAGAGAGAGAGGAGAGAGAGAGACAGAGAGACAGAGACAGAGACAGAGAGAGAGAGAGAGAGAGAGAGAGAGAGAGAGAGAGAGAGAGAGAGACAGAGAGAGACAGAGAGAGACAGAGAGAGAGAGAGAGAGAGAGAGAGAGAGACAGAGAGACAGAGACAGAGACAGAGAGAGAGAGAGAGAGAGAGAGAGAGAGAGAGAGAGAGAGAGAGAGAGAGAGAGAGACAGAGAGAGACAGAGAGAGAGAGAGAGAGGAGAGAGAGAGACAGAGACAGAGACAGAGAGAGAGAGAGAGAGAGAGAGAGAGAGAGAGAGAGAGAGAGAGAGAGAGAGAGAGAGAGAGAGAGAGAGAGAGAGAGAGAGAGAGAGGGGCAATTTCCGGCACCCCGCACATCGTGCCCTTGCCTCCTCTTCCAATCCCTCTCCCTCAAAGCCTTGCGAGAGTCCCATGATTGTGCTATATACTGTTGGATAAGAAATTTCATTCTGCATTCAGTGGTATGTATCCACTCTTGTTAAGACAAAAGGAAGTTGGTGAAAATTGCAGAAAACTGACAGTCACTTTACAAAAAAATTTATACTGTATTTTGTGCATGCGCAGTAGTGTTGCACATTTAACATGCTTTTTCATTATAACTTGTATTACACTTACTAACAACACATTTTGAGTTTGATCAGTTAATTAGTTAAAAGTTGGAATTTTGATTTTGTGTATAAACAGAGCTACTTGAAAGTTGACATAAGAAATTTTATTAAAATCATAACAATATACATCTTAAGTTTCATTAAAATTGGTTGAGTAGTTTTTGAGAAATCACATTTTCAACACCCTTCTACTTTTTGCAAGTTACCCATTGATTTAACCCAATAGAAGAAATGAAAGCTATATCATATAAAACTGATAAAGTTTTGTCATCCTATGGTGCAAATTTTGTTACAATCAGCCATGTAGTTCAGGAGACATTAGAGTCTTAATAATGTTATGGTCAGGGCAGGCCAGGCCAGGCCGCTCAAAATGAAACAACAACATGCACAGTAAACTTTGCTCTGCTCGTAATCATTAAATATGATAACATATTTAAAAAGCACATGTGATGCACTGCTACAAAATATGCATTTTTTTCCTATTAAAAAATATTGTGAAAATCTGGAGTGTTAAAATTTCAGTGCTCACCACAAACACACAAAGTGAAGGTGGACCATGTTTCAGCAACCTGTGGCTTTCCTTTTGTTATTGAATTGCAGTGCCTTTTTCAATTTTCCCTCTATTTTCAGAAAAGATAACTATATTTGCAGACCAATCACAAAGAACTTCTCAGATACACTGCAACCAGACAGATGCTGCACATGGCACAGTGAGGAGGAGCAGGCTGGGAAAATTTATGAACCCTGGCAGCAGACTGGTCCAAAACTACTGCTGAGATCATTCTTCAGATGTGAATACCTGACATTTGTCCACAAAATTGAGAACAACATGTAAAAAATATGAAATTGTGAATTTCAATTTTTAAAAATTGGGTAGGCTTTGAGCAAATATACTTCAGAATTGATTAGGCCAAGGCAAGTAAGTTTTGAACCAAATATTCTCAGCCTGGTGAGGAGTGAGGCATGTGTTCCTCTGTGCAACAGGTAAGTGTACCTTCAGTGGCCAGTGGGGCCAAAATAGGCATCTCTTCCTCCTCCTGGGGGGTCTGAGCCTCCTCAGTGGGAGTCTCCTGAGTTACTATTCCTTCATCAATTGCATCCACTACTTCCACTGTCTCTCCACCATTACCATCTAAACATTGGGATGAATGACTTTATCATAAAAATACAATATCTTACTCACCAAACACAGATGAGATGCTCACATTAAGAAAAATCAGCTTTACAACTAAAACTAACAATAGAAAAATCTGCACACCTATGGCAAAGCTGTGAAATCTCTGGAAAAACTGAGTTATGTTTTAAAAGCTTTAAGTGAGCAGTTAGTTTAAGGGGGATTTCTGAAACATGTAAAAAATGAATGAATGAATAAATAAATAAATAAATAAGTAAATAAATAAAATAAAGAAAGAAATAACAATAAAATAAAATAAAATAAAAATAAACTATTTGAGAAGCAATGTTGTAAAAGATTCACTAAGTTTACATATAACAAGATTTAATTAAGTGAATACACAATAAAGATATTCCATATATCAAACAAACTCTCGATTATATTTGTGTGTATGGATTTAATTTGCTAAAAGAATGAAGAACAGACCATATATGTATATGTCTATCTTCATTGTGACAAAAATGTAAATCACAGTAGGGAAAATAAGGAGTACAGTTAAGCTGCATTCACAAAAGCCACTTTTTGTGGTCACAAAAAGATGGTCAAATATAGAACACACACATCTCTATGGTCCATTCACACAGGCCAGTTTTTTTGTGGCAGTCACAAAAAAGTGGTGAGTTGTGGTGGGTGGAGCCATTTTTCCGACCATACCACTGTGGCCAGGTACAGTGGCCAGCAATAGGAACCATTACTTCAAATGGCAGTATACACATGAGCCACTATTCATGGTTGCCACTCTGCCTCCCACTGGTCTCGTGCTGTGTTTTCCTGTCTGTCAGAGCATCAAGTACTCCTTTCCGTGAGTGGCAATAATACCTAAAGAGTTGTGTGACTGTGAAATATTGATCATAGAGGTGGAGAAGAGACCAGAACTTTATGATTTGAATCTGAAAGAATACAGTGACAAGAATATTAAAGAAAAATAATGAGTGGAATGCTCCACGCAATACTCTGTTACTAACTATGGGGTGCACCCAGTACTTTCTCGGCATTTTGTGCTTCATCTTCACAAAGAGAACACAGACAGCTGCTGCTTCCACCAGATCCACTAGCACTGACCTCATGAGCCACCAAGTGGTTCATGTGCACACTGCTTCTACTCACCATTTTTTGTGGGAACCATTTTTTGTGGTTGTCAATGACCACAAAAAGTGGCTCATGTGAATGCAGCCTTATAGTCAACAGCCAAGTAACAGACTACATAATATTCCATTTTCTGTGTGTTTTTCCTCAATTATAACCCTTTCACTGCTACACATTATTTTCCATAATCCCCTGCAATACTTCAAACACTTATTTTTTGTAATAAAATATATAAATTAATTTTGTAGCCTAGACAATACAAAATTAATCTTTTATTCTCTCTCTTTACTCTATCTATCTGTGCAAACTAGATTTTTTATACTGCTCTCAGTGTTACCAAAAGATGACAATAGCAGTGAAAGGATTAAGTCCAATAATCTGCAGACAACCTCCTTATAAAACCTGATATCATACAACAAACACAATGGAGATGAGGACACAGAGTTACTTGACTTCTGACAATGACTATAGTCATTTTGTATTTCATAAAGATGCATGCTAATGAATGGATTATAAGACTTAAGAAAGTTCCTGAGCTTTTTTGGGGTAATGAATAATGAGTTGTAGTGAAGATCAATAAAACCTTACCATGTCTAGCGCTTGGAGGCCTTGATGGGGCCTGCTTGGGAGTGGACACCTGGGGGAAAGAACATACCAATAAAACAATAAAGTAAAAAGCAATGAAAATGTCACAATGGTCCTAAAATCTGGCATGTTAGTTTTAATTAATTTGAGGATAATTCTCTTTTCATGGATACCAATCTAGAAATATAAAATTCAGAAAGCTTTCATTTCAAGCAAAGTCTTCCTGTCTTCATTTTGAACACAGAATCCATGAACACATTGCTCTACAGGGATGACAATGGTCCAAATTTTGAGTGCTGTACTTCACACACTCCTGTTTCTTAATAGGTTTTATAAGTAGTAATGAGAGATATCAATTGATATTCATCCAATATTTATGCCCAAGAGCTGATCTAATGAAGGTGAACACAAATTGTTTGCCATAAACATTACCATTTCCTCAGGAGTAGCATGTCCATTAGTGAGGACCTCTGCAGCACCAATCACTTCGTGTGGTGGAGAATTTTCCTTGCCAGACTCCTTCACTTGTTGCACCCGACTTGCTGGCCTGTGAAGAGGGAGCCCAATCACAAAACTGATTGAGGGATATCAACTTCACAAGAATAAAACAACTACAATAATAAAACATTGTTCTGACATTAGCAGTACCATTTTCGAATTGAACTAACCTGGATTTAGCAGACTTTCCCTTCTCTTGAGATGAACTTTTCTGCTTCCTCTCCTTCCCTTCCTTATCCTTATCTTTACTACTTTTGCTGCCAATCTCTTCTTCCTTGGGCTTACTTCTAGATTTTTTGGCAGTCTTATCCTTGTCATCCTTGCTCTTTGAGCCCTGTAGTTGTAAGAAGCAATTAAGGCAATGAAAAATGATTTACTACAGGATGTCTAATGGGGACAAAACTATACTGACAGATGCACAGAAAATTCAGTTAGAGAATGTAATAATACATTAACTGGAGAAACCATGGACATTTAGTGTATAGAACTACACTGCTGCTACCTAGGCTGCTACTACTACTACTCCTCCTACTACTACTACTACTACTACTACTACCACCACCATCACTACTACTACTACTACTAAAGACTGTACTATTTACAATAATATAAATGGATACAAGAAAACCAGCATTTCCACTATACAAATGGGTCCAAGAAGACAAATTGGTAATTAAGTTTTGTAATTAAGTAATACTATTACTAGTATTACTGTTATTATCATTACTACTATAAATAAAACATACAATAGTATAGGACAACTATTATGGAAGGAAAGTGTAACCAGTAATGGAATGCAGTGTGCAATGGTTGTATGCAGCACCAAAAACTGCTGTAGTATTACTATTCAAAAACATATTACAACAAAAGTATCCACTACAAAAGAAAAGAAAAGAAAAAGCAACACAGACACTTCACAAAGCAATATGAAGTTATTATGAAAGCACGTTGGTTGAAAAAAAAGAACAGAAGAAAATGAGAGAAAAAACAGGATTGGTTTTGAGCTCATCCAAAAACTCATTAACCAATTTCACTCTTTACCAGATGGACTTTTCCCCTTCTAAATATTCCTGTGCATCTTACAAGAGGGTAGGTGGTCAGCTTTATGTATTAACAAGTAGATCTTAAGGCTTCTCATAAGTTATGTCAACATTTTTCCCTTACAAGCTGCAGGGGCATGACAGTAAAAACAAACAAAAAACCACTTGGGCTTTGATGATTTCTTATTGGATTAGCTAGTAATTTGTCAGGCTTTCGTTTATCTTGAGTCTCTTGCCGTGGATTCGACCTCTGGCAACAACTTCTCATGGCTAAATTAGCCCACCTTAGATAAATTTCTCTGTGTTTTCAACCAAAGTACCCCAAGATGCACTAACTAATAACGCTGACAAAGTGTGCAAAAAATAATGTACATGAGAACATTTACCTATACAACAATAATGAAAAGTCAAGGTGGATGGCTCATGGACCTCACACTGATTAGTTTACTATGATGATAGGACACACACTTTATTTATATACATACATATACTTAAATACACACACTTAAATATCACAGATATATAATATGTGAAGGGGGATAAAACTTTCATGAGCACATTTGACAGCGAATGCCAGACAGTAGAAAAATACACCATGAAGACAATATGCAGAATCAATGAGAGGTTTACTGAGCATTCCCATGTTACATCTATACCTATAAAGATTGCATACACAGATTATCACAATGCCCAAGACATCATGTGCATGTTAACAGTGAATGACATGGAAGTGTATGCATATGCGTGCAGCATACTTCTGAGGCTCTGTATGGTGATCCTGAGCCCTCCCTGTCCCACATTACCTCAACACACACAAACATATAAATATGTTCATAAAAGTACCTTAACAGTTGAGCCTCTGGGAGCAGCTGTGCCTTTTGCAGGAGACTTATTAACAGGGGCAGTTTTAGCTTGCACGGCAAGTTTTGCTTTGCTGGGGCCTTTGGAGGCTGGGGAAGGCTGGGTGGGGGCACGGGCAGGGGTGCGGGCAGGGGTGCGGGACTGGGGTGGTTTAGGGTTATTGGGGTTATTTTTTTGAGCTTTACTACTGGCTGTTTCCTAGAAAGAAACAAACATAAGATAGGAGTGTCATCATCCATGCAAAAGTAAACCTGTTATAAGATAAAGCAACATGCGTTGAAAAATATCTTAAATGAATTTCATATATAAGAAAAACAAATTGTTGGTCTATGCAACAAAAATTTATAGGCCTTTGAATAGTACTATTCACTTATCTATTCTGAAAGAGGCAGCTTAATAGCAACAAAAAACAAAAGAAGGCATTACCCCCTTCTTCTCTTTGTCTGATTTTTCCTTGGATTTCTCTGCCTTCTTCTCTGTTTTCTTTGCTTGAGGTCGGACTCCACTGAGAACTTGTGAAACAGCTTCAGAGGAATTAACCTGCAATGGTTGTGATGAGTTCACATATTCATTTCACTGATATTATTTTGTCTGTATCTTTTCTACACATACTCACATTTTGGTGTGTACATATAGTATAAGTATGGGTTTATATATATGCATACTGTATATATGTATGTACTGTACTATAAATATAGTAAAAAAAATGCAGTTATGTACTGTGAAGCAGATGCAGGAAGAGGAGGAAGAAGAGGAGAAAGAGGAAAAGGAAGGAGAGGAGGAAGAGGAAAAAAAAGAGCAGGAAGAGGATGAGGAGTATAATAGACCAAGATATTTGTCATAATCAGTAGTGCCATACAAAAATAAGTTAACAATGGTAATGATCAAAATTAATATAACCTCAAATTCATAATAGGAGGATAAACCATCCCCCATAAAGAGCTCTTCATTGACACCAAGAAGTTAGATATATGCAAATCACTAGTAACTACCATCTTCAGTGGATCTTCTTTTACAGTCTTTTGTTGCCCTTAGCCACACTCCTATACAAAAAAAAAAAATAAATAAAATAAAATAAATAAATAAAAAAATAAAAAATAAATTATATATATATATATATATATATATATATATATATATATATATATATATATATATATATATATATATATATATATATATATATATATATATATATATATATATATATATATATATATATATATATATATATATATATATATATATATATATATATATATATATATATATATATATATATATATTATTTTTTGGTATCCCTTCACAGTAAACAACCTATGACTTGAATGCTTTCAAGAGGGAGTTTTCAAGGCACTTATCCTCTATTTTTTTATGATCCTTTTTAACCTCTATATAGGGACTAGCATTCTAGTGGGTCCTTTTTTTATCAATGAATGTTGCCTGTGGCCAGTGCCCTCCTATATATATTGAAAAAGGGGAATTACTGCCTTACATTTTTGGCCACAGCACGTCCAAGAGCCTGTAGCCACTCATTGGTCTTGTCTGCCTCATGGCCCGCCACTATCTTGCCTGGACGGACAGACAGGTTCTCTCCCGTGGCTAAGACTGGAAATGAATTTTTGTTAGTTGAACTGTAATGTGATGGTAAATGCTAGGGTTGTTGCAAATTGTATGACTGCCATGTGAGCGAATGAGACCATGGGTAGGAAGGGGTACAAAATGAACTCAGAATTTGGCAGAAAGAAATAATTCAAAGAAGTGTTACATTATAAAATCTGAAGCTCTGAGTTTACATTTGTGTAAACAAATGGTTTTCTAAATGTGAACATTACTAGTAAAAAATTGGATTCAATAAAAAAATATCTATTACTATAACAACTACTACTTTCATTATGACAGCAACTACTGCTGCTACCACCATGACAATAACAACTGCATACAATAATAATGATAAATGATGATAATAATAATAATAATAATAATAATAATAATAATAATAATAATAATAATAATAATAATAATAATAATAATAATATCAGTACTAAGGAAGTCTCACCTGTAGCATCTATACATTTTTGCAGAAATTCTATCTTAGCTTCTTTATCCTTAATATTCTGAGAGCTGAGTTCATCATCAGTGAAGAGACCAGCAAGGAAGCCAGTCTCTGTGATGACCTGAAGGGGAAAGAAGTGATGGTGAGACTTAAGGATCAGTAATTTGCATTCAGTTTAGGTTAAAATATAAAGAAATTGTATAATCTATAAAGTTTTTTTCATCTTTGCTTCTATGTGTGACTATCTGCAAGAAAAGGAACTGAAAATAAACAAATAAATAAGTATCAAGAAAAACTGACAGATTATTGCTATTATTGTCACTATCATCATTATTATACTTTTGAAAAGCCTCTGCAAAATAAAGAATAAATACAATATTCAGGAGTACGAAAGGAACCAGGGGGAAGACTTTAATAAAAGATAAATGAAAAAATAGAGAGTGAAGACTTGGCTATTAATGAAAGGAGATAACTTACAAATATCTACCATACAATTATCTATCCAATCACCTTACTACATTTGAATAGGATGGCACATTGGTAGCTTTGGGCCCTTCTAGATTCACATACATGCTTGTTTGCTGAGGCATGCCATCAGGGAGATATGAATATTCTCTCTCTCTCTCTCTCTCTCTCTCTCTCTCTCTCTCTCTCTCTCTCTCTTTGCAGGAGTGAATAACTATAGCCATGCTTATTGCCAGCTAAATATTAACCACATAAGAATCTGATCACACAGACATTGTATGAACACCAAACAGCTTCATTAAACCTGAATTTATGAATAGTACATCCCCCCAAAAATAAAATAAAATAAATAAATATATAAAAATAAATAAATAATTAAATAAATGAAAATAAATAAATAAATAAATAAATAAAATACCGTCTACCTCTTTACAATATTTATCCAGCCAGTTACAATGTGGCAGCTTACCGCATTGACAATGTCGTGGAGGAAGCGGAAGGGAGGCTTACTGAGGAGTTTGTCAGTAAGAGGTGGCCTCTTGATGAACTTTCCTAGTTCTGCCTGTGTCTTCTTCAGGACCTCAGGGGCCACGGCTGTAGCCATCCTGCTCCTCTGCCCTGCCCAGGCCTCACCATCTACTTACTGGTCTCTGATGCCACTACAGGCACTTTTCTCTCTATCACTTCCTCTGTGCTGTCTTCACACGAATTCCCAACATTTAAAATCCCCTTCATGGCTTGTTCTTAATATTTAGAGTGACTTGGTGCAGTCCAGGGGCGTCCTAGCTTTACACTAGAGGTTAATTAGGTTAGCTATGTGCACATCATCGTCCTTCTCACTCCCCTTCCACAACCAGTCCCGTCCTCCTGTGGTATGGAAAGCCCTTTTCCGAGCAAAATTTTAACCAGAAATGTCAGGCGGGTTTGTTTTGGTATTCATCAAGGTAGGAACATTCTCCTCAACAAGTTGTAGAGTTGGGAAGTAAAACAAAAGAGCATCGAAAATTTATGAAATTAAAAGCACGACTAGAAACTTTACTCTATTCGATCTCTTATATGACTAACTTTTGACATAACAACAACTACCTCGGAACTTATGATGACCGGTTGCTATGGTTACATACTGTAAACAAATAATCCCAAGGTGGTGTATAAATCTTTGGGACCATGTAAATAAATTGAGAGGGATGTAATGTAAGAGAAGAGAGGAAATAGGAGTATATAAAGAAGGAAGAAAGATGAAAAGTGAGGAGACAAAGGAAAAGATAATCTAATTTTGAAAGCAAATTTACGAGAAGCAAGACAATATAAGAGAGTTTGGAGCGAGGTGAATATGATATATAATATATATGGAGCGATATGAAGAGGTTTGGAGCGAGGAGAGAGTACTGTAGAGAGCAGAGATAAGGATTGTGATGTGTAATATGTAATCAAGCTACTCTCGGCTCCTCATTCTTTACCAGTCAAAACAGATATTCTTATCCCCATCAATATGCACTTTCAAGTAATTATGTCTATTTGATTCTGTTAAATGTTGAAAAGACGCAATTGTTATGAAATCGTTACAGAATGTGATTGATCGCACCACTTTCATTATCAATCACTTTCAGATCTCTCTCTCTCTCTCTCTCTCTCTCTCTCTCTCTCTCTCTCAAAGATGTGTTCACTTTCAAAACAGAAAACGCTATCAGCAGATTCAATACATTCATTATGACTAAGATGAATTATATCAAAATCACCATCATGGAAAAGCTGTTTAAATCAACTTGTGTATCTTTCCAGGAACTCATCAGAAGCATCATTCGGTGACGCAACAACAACAAACACGTGGGCGTTGCCATGACAACTGTGGCGGCCAGAAGCTGCTCACCTGTCAACAAAACGTTACGACGCTGGGCAGGTGACTATACAAGGCGAGCATTCGTATCCGTGATGTATTTATGCTGCATTCTTAAAGGCTAGAGAAAAAAAAAATAATGTGATAATGCTACACTGTCCTGTTGGTCAAATGGATGAAAATTTGACGTTTCCAAATGATCTTGTGAAGTAGTTGCAAGAAGGAACAGTTTTAAGGTAAGAAAGCGGAGGGTAGACCAACCCTTTTATCAAGATGAATGGTTATTATTCGTTTTACTGGTATATTCATCTCTAAATGAATATTAATAAGTTAAGACAAAAAGAGTGATGTACACTTACTGACTACGAGTTCTGTCAGAAGTGAACTATGTTGTGAAACTTACGTGGTTTTATTGTGACAGTTCTGAAAGCCTTTTGTCGCCATCAGGACATTGAAAGATGCATGTAGATTGGGAGTACCTTCGAGGGGTGGCAGATGAGGCAGGGGACTGGGAGGAGGCCCAGCTGGAAGAGCTCTATCAGGTCAGTATGTAATGTCCTTCTTTTACAATGACATGGAAATACTGAGAGAAATTGATCAGAAGGTAGAGTGAATTAGCCATGGGAGGCCATTGGCAGAGGTAGAGCTGCTGGCAGGAGACACAAAGTTGAGTTCCGCAGACATCATGACCATAAAAAAAAAAAAAAAAGTTCAAATTCCAAGATAATTTTTGGGTGACTTTTTTACATCTAGTCATTATTACATATTTGGGTTTAGCTATTGTGTGTACAGTACCCATCTTGCAAGAATCAGTGGTGCATCTCCATTCTACAAACTTTCATCCAAAGCCTGTAATACAAAGATGTATATAAGTAAACTCACCATATATGTATATAGTATAAGATTGGGTTGATAAATGATGTTGCCACTGGCTGTGCTGCATGATTCTGTATGATAGCAGTTTCTTTTAGGTCAGTAAAATTAGCATGTGAGCTTTGACCCTCAAAAATCATTACCATTCTTCTTTTGTTCAAATTAAGGTTTCAGTAATTAAGGCAGTCCTCTTCTCAATGTCTGGCTTCTTCATAAGTTGGGTATTTATTCTGTTATCTGTAGGCTCTGGCTGGCATTACCAGGCTGCGGACACGAGACAAGACAGTAGAGAAACTGGAGATGCTGTTCACCCTGAGCCAGGCTGTGATGTTGGCCAAACACACACAGGTGAGGCCTCTCAAGGGATTGATGGTGAGGTACCTTTTTCTGGATTTTAGTAAGAAAATATAGGTTACTGTTTTGTTTTTTTTATACATATTTTCTTTGATACTACCCATCATAGAAACTTCTTTCTTGAGCAAATTTTCATTGCACAACAGCATATGAATAAATGGGATGAAATTGAAGGCTATTTAAAAATAAGTGTTTAAGATTTGTACATAGCTGTTTTTACCTTTCTTTTATTTAGTGTATTGCCACATCCCTTTTCATATCTGCAGGCCTCAGCCCTGGAGGATGAGCTAGGCCATCTGGCAGAGTCTGCTGGCCGTAGGGATGCCAAGAGAGAGCGAGAGCTAGAACAGGAGGTCAAGCGCCTGCAAAATTTGATTCAGAATGGAGCAGCTGTAGGAAAGGAAGATGATCATATTGCATATGTAAGTGAACAAATAGTTTATACTCAGCTAAGGTATATATATATATATATATATATATATATATATATATATATATATATATATATATATATATATATATATATATATATATATATATATATATATATATATATATATATATATATATATATATATATATATATATATATATATATATATATATATATATATATATATATATATATATATATATATATATATATATATATATATAAGATGAAAAGTGAGGAGACAAAGGAAAAGATAATCTAATTTTGAAAGCAAATTTACGAGAAGCAAGACAATATAAGAGAGTTTGGAGCGAGGTGAATATGATATATAATATATATGGAGCGATATGAAGAGGTTTGGAGCGAGGAGAGAGTACTGTAGAGAGCAGAGATAAGGATTGTGATGTGATATATATATATATATATATATATATATATATATATATATATATATATATATATATATATATATATATATATATATATATATATATATATATATATATATATATATATATATATATATATATATATATATATAATAGCACAGTAAGCTTAAGAAACAATCTTTCCACAGGACTGGTCATCCAGCTGGCGACTAAAGAAGAAAGAAATGGAAGAGTCACTTAGACAGAAGAACACTGAAATACAGCAATTCATGGATGATCTACAAGTGTGTGCAGAGACAATTTTACTAGCTAATTTTCTATCTTATAAATGTACTCTGCTCAGGGATTTTGTTACACTTAGAGTGGAATACTTAATTTCTGATTATTTACACTATAACTCCTCACTATCAGAGTTTCCAACTGTGATTTTTCAGAAGTCTTATTAAGTAATACACTTTTTAATGAACATGTATATATTAGCTCTTGAATAGTGCAATTTGGAAAAATGTTAATAAGAGGTCCAGTATTTACATATCACTAACTAACATCTGAACCTGCAGGCATGTGAGGAGGAGAGAGCAACTCTACGAGCATCAGTGGTTCAGCTGGAGGAGCGTCTGGCTGAGGCAACCAAGGAAATCTCCACCCTCACCTCAGACTACCTGCAGCTCAAGGAATCACACAAACATGTACAGGGTGTGTGATTAGACAAGCAATAATGTATTTATAGTATTCAGCAGTTGATAAAACATTGATGCTGAGACATAATGTGTGTAGGCTGCTGTGCTCTTTACTATTACTTTGTTATCTTATTTCATCAGTGATCTCCCATTTGAACATGCTTTTTCATTCTAACTTTAATGCATTCTTTTCCTTGTAAATATCCTATATCTTATTCTTACCTGTAAAGAAAGGAAGAGATGGGATAAAATTGTTTTGGATGATATATTAAGATGAAAAATGTAATCAGTGAGATAGAGTAATATTTTTGTGTAGAATTATGCACATATATTTGTTGTTCCCAGAGAGGCTCATCACAGCCCAGGGGGAGCTAGAGGGTGTTCGCAGCCATGTGGAGGAGCTGTCTGGTGAAAAGGCTCGTGTCCAGCACCGATATGATGAGTTGAGTGCTGCTGTTGATGCCAGAGTGGATCAGCTAGAGGTACAGTCATTTATAAGTAGAATTTTACTTTAATTGATTTGCTTATCTCTTTGTATATATTTGTACATATCTTTTTTTAATTTTTTTTTATTAATTGTAAGCTATGCTTGTACTATCTTATGTCCATATTTACTAGTATTCAACTTTTGCTTACAGTCATGAGTATTCCTTGCATGGACCATCTTTGCATTCAGATATTTCCAGTGTGTGTTTATATGTGTGTATTGGACCTACATATAACATACTGTCTATAGTTTCTTTTATAAGTCTCATTGCACCCATATTTTGCAGTCATACTCATTCTTGTTCTTATAATCATTGTAGGTTGTGGTGAGACAAAGAGAGGAAGAGTTGCAGAATGTGAAAGCTCACCTGCAGCAAAGACCCATGCTTGCCTCAGGTGCCCAGATTCATGGCGAATCTGTAAGAATTTTACAGCTGGAGAAGGTTAGTTTCCTTTTACAAAACTGTTGGAGTTATATAATCTGACCACAAAACCAGCCACTGCCTAGGCATTTAACCTGGGGACCTTCCACTTACCAGGTGGCTATGCTGCTCATTACACCATAGTACCCTTCGGTGACAAGTCACACACTGACCATTTACTGGCTATTTACACAGCAATGTTTCTGCATTTTTCCCTGGTGCTTTATTTCTTCCAGAAATCTGCAGTTGGTGATTGCAACATGAAAGTATCTTGTATGTGGTATTTTTTTCATCTCTGTATATCATATTAAATGCCCTTCATGATGTCCACTTAACAAATAGGCAGTCTGCATAACATTTTACCTTAATTAGATTTGCATCCATATACCAGTAAGGTAAAATAAACTGTTTATTTTCATTTATTCATGATATAAATATTGTCCTATATTTTCTATAAGTGCCAACATATATATTATTTAGTAGACTCTTCATAATTACTACAAGTGAGGAGTATGATACATACACAGGAACTGAAGGAGAGGGGGGAAGAAGTGAGTCATTTGAGCCAACAACTGAAGGAAGCAACCAAGGAGATGGACAACAGTGCACATGTCATTGCCCAGTTGAAGAAAGCCAAAGTGTGAGTAGTTAAATGTGAAACAAAACATTGATAAAGCACTAAAATATGAAGAATACAGTGGTAGATGAAAATTTAGGTCAACCAACAGATGTAAAAAGGAGATTATTCATCCAGAAAAGCAAATAGCATTGTACCATTGTTAGACACTTAGTAAAGCAGATAGACAACAGAAAATAACCAGTTTTTCACATGAGAGAGGAAAGGATGTATGTATAGCAATTAATTTAGCTGAATTTCAGTCCAGCAGCCAGTGTAGAGAGTGGCATCATAACCCAGCTGCGTGGTGAGCTGAGTGATGCCCGGAAACAGCTGCAACAGATGCGTACACAGCTGCTGGCTGCTGAGGAAGATGCTCAGCTCCATGCACAAGATGTGAGTTATTCTGTGCATGACAGTGATGATATGCTGTTTTGTTCGGAGTGTTGAGATATGCTGTTTTGTTCAGAGTGTTGAGTAATATGTATCTGTTTGCCATGCTCTGTTCATCTCTTACAATAAAGATACAAATTAAATTCATAGAGATGCTGTTAATTTAAGGAGTGACTGAGAAAACCTCCAGGAAATGGGACAATAATGACTTTTAACTACTTGGGCAAGACAAAAAATGTGAACTTAGTTCAGGAGTCAACAGACATTAGCATGGTAGATAATAATCTTTCTGTTTATATTCCAGCTGTCAACAGTAATTGGTGAGCTGCAGTCCCACCTTGCTGGAGAATTCTCCTTGGCAGATGCAGTGCGGGAGCTGAAGGAGGTGCGAAGTCAAGTACGGATGAGAGACACCCAACTCACCCAGTTGACAGGTCTTGTCAACTCCTTGCAGATCAACATCAATGATGTGCTGGATGAAAATTACCAGCTCAGGTGGGGATTTGCTTTCATAGTCATCTGCTTATGTCTGCATCTCAATATAAGTATATTATTTTAAAACAATGTTCTCTGGATGTATTTTTCATTTATTTATTATTTTTTTATGTGTGAAAGAGTATAGCCAAGGGGATAAAATGTAGGAGAAAAAAACCTGCTTAGTTGCCACAATGAAAAGAATGATAGGAAAAGATTTCCAAATTGAATGCCAGTTTAGTTCTTAAGATGTCTTGATATTCCTTTCTTGAAACAGTTCAAGTCATTGGAAGGGGAACTAACAGAAACAGGCTCCTGGATGGAGTTAGCATCTCCAAAGAGGAGAAAATTCATAAAATGGCATAGATTATCTAACTTCATGAATGCTGTACATATGTTTTACTTATACATATCTAATCTAATCTAGTCATGCTAATTTTTTGTTCTTTCTTTGTAAGAGGGGCTCTGATCAAAGGCAACAGAAGTTTGAAAGAAAAAGACCCACAAGAGGTGCAATTCCTCAAAAGAGTAGAGTCAAAAGGATTATCCAAAATTATGAGAAGTGATGTAATGTGTTAACCATAATCATAATACTGTAGTGTACTAAGAAAGCAAGTCTTTACACAGGGAACAGTTGAACCTTGAGCCCCGTGAAGACATTGACCTACCAGGAGTGAAGAAGACTCACTGGCAGGAGAGCAAGAGCATCATAGAGCGCCTCACCAGCCAGGTCAACAAACTGCAGGATGAGAAGGTCACTCTGCGTACAAAGGTTAGTCCATTGTTGTTTTTTTTTTTTTTTTTTTTTCAATGTAAGAGGGACACTGGCTTAGGGCAACAAATGTTTGAAAAAGAGACCCACCAAAAGTGTGAGTCCCTAAAGAGAGGTCAAAAAGGATCATTGTGTTTGGAGTCATTGGTGAAAATATGACTACATCAATCCATGCAAGAATAAAGTAATCAGTGAGAGAGGAAAAAATTGAATTTGAAAGTTATGTACAATGTGCTATTCTTCAGTTACTTGCTGTATAAGAAAAGAGGTTATTTTATATGATTTCAGTTGTGATTCAGGTATCTTTCTTCTTTGGTTTATTTTCTGTTTTGTTTAAAACTTTATTATTCAGTTTTGTTTTTCCTGTTTATATGAACCCTAGGAAGATATCAGTTGTCATTACTAATTATTAGTAATTTTGAATTGTAAGTGCAATGGCATAGTCTTGTTTTCTCACCCATAACATTGTGGTGATTATATTAGTAAAGCATAGTCAAATTTTTCAGATTTATGAAATGACCCGAGAGCTTTCCAACACCAAGAGTTCCCTGCAGCTTACCACAATAGAGGTTCCCAGAGCAGCTAGACCTGGTCAGTCACAGTGAAAATTCACATTATTTAATGTTTTTGCAGTTATTAAAGTAGTTTTCTAAAAAGAATATAGTGATACATTTTTTAAATTTTATTTAACCATATTAGGAAGGAATATAATAAAAGCTAACATCAGACCAGACTACTGATTAAATGTATTATTTTATAAACTATATTATCTAGTATACAGTATATAAGTTGGCTTAGGTGTCAGATTGTGAGGTGCTTACTAAATGAAGGACAAACTTGTATATGATATCTTGAATAAAGAACAAATTCATGTTATATTATGCTGTGAAATTACCAAAATAGGATCAGCCATTATCCATCTTGCAGTAGCTCTTTCCTGTTTCTCAAGCTTCTTGTAGTGTAGGAGGGAAAAGTTGTGGAGTAGCATTACAATAAGACAATTTTATTCATTGTGTTTGGAGTGTGCCATACCACCTTTTCTGCAGAGGCATCATCGGGAAAGCAGCTACAGTCTCTTGAGGGCCAGATCACCCATCTTAGTGATGCTGTGAGTCAACTTCTTCACCAGCGCCGGGAGGATTACACTGACCATGACACACAGGCACAACTGGAGGCACTGCAGGCAAAGTGTCTGAGGTGAGGATTGTATTTTCCTTTTTGTATCTTTTCCTTATTTACATTACAACTTTACAGAATACCTTGAATCATGATAAGAAAAATTGTATAGAGGAGAAGATTGCAGTCCTCTCGCTCTGTTTCTTTAAGTTACCTCCTCCAATACACAAGGAAAATGGATACACTTTAAAGAACACTGAAAGTTCCCCAGACCTAACAAGGTTGTGGTAGGGATAACATGTTGTGTTGTGTACCAAGTAACTGGTACCTTTCCTTAAAGATTTAATTTCCTTCAGGCTTGAAGGTGAAAAGGCTTCACTAGAGAGAGTGATTCAAAATGAGTTGATGAGGAAGAAACCTCCAGAAAAAGAAGAGACACCAAGGAGTTCCCCAGAAGGAGTTTACCCACATCCCATGCCAGAGCCAGCCAGCAGGTCTCCCACGGCTGCCTTGGACCAGCTGATCAAGGCCCTGGGTGACCTTCCGCCGTCAACAGAAGAGATTATTGCTAAACTCAAAAGCCAAGTCAATTATTTAATGCAGGTAATCAGTTATTTTCCTCTATTTTTTATGTTTTAAATTTAGAAAATCAGTTTAGTACTACCTAATATTTTTTTGTTTTGTTTTCTTAGTGGCCCAAAGTAATTTCTATTATATAATTTTAACTTTATAGTTTTAATTGTTGTGTGCTTTATAATGTATTTAGTGGACTGACTTTTCATCATGTATCTTTCACCCAGGAATGCAGCAAGAGAGAAGAAGAAATCAGTGAAAGAGAGAAGACAGTCGGTATCTACACTACACAGTTTGAGGATTTGAGAGTGCAAGTGTCAGATCTCAATATGCTGGTAAGTTGCTGAAACATGTACTTCATGATTGTTAGACATGAAGAAATGTCTCCCTTCCATAATCTTTGGAAGTGATCCTATGATACACCTATCTTACTGAGCTCTTTCTTATTTTGTCATCTATCAAGCCATGTGTACATAATATTGGCCCCAAATACTTAAAATCTAACATTTTCCAATTTTTCTCTCAGTATCTGAGACTTTTCCACTGATGACATACTTATCCTATTGAATTCTTTAAAGTCACACACACACTTTCTCTTAGAAACCATCACCATACTCTCCTCACTATTCACCTTCAGTTTCCCTCTCAGAATATTCATATGTTAAAATGTAAGATTTATAAGGATTTGAAAAGTATCTGAAAAATTTTTGTACTTGTCCAAATGTACTTTTGACTTCCTTTTCTTTAGGTACATGGCACATTACACTGAGGTTTGGTAATGCATCTCTATTATATACTGAACTCCTGATTTATTTTGCAGTTAGCCAGGGAGCAGGAGCAATGGCAAACAGAGAAAGATAGACTGGAAAAGACCATGGATGATCTGGAGGGTGAAGTGGGTGCCCTGAATGCCCAGAGGGAGGAGCTGCAGGCTGCAATTGACACTCTTGCCTCCTGCCAGCCAGGTGCTGATGCCAAGGTGAGATTTGAGCAGATGAGCTTTTTAATCCTGTTGTCTTTAGCTTGATTTAGGAATGTTCTGTTAAATATACTTTTCAGACTGTCATTTGCATCCTTTCTTTTCACATTGTCAAACTGATGCCAGTTCATCGTCACTTGCTGTGTTACTTAGCATCATCCTCTTCATATTTGTAGCTGGGAAGAAAACTTGCTGAGCTTAGATATGATTTAGAGATAGCAAAGCGTCTCAGTGCTAACCAGGAGAAGGACATTTCCTCGCTGCACCAGCAACTGAAGGAACGACTAGAGACTCTCCAGCAGAGTCTTCTTCAAGTACAGAAGGTATGTGGCCTCAAGTCTGGTGTTGTCTCAGCTCAGTCATTCATCATAATCATCTCATAATGTGCTTATGGTAACAACATTTCAGTAGGCTGACTAATGGAATTTGAATTGCATGATTGTATATATTCACTGTTACTTCAAGGGATATTTTTGTAAGGACAAGAGTAAAGTAATTTCAGCATGACAATTCAATAATGTTGTTCATGTTATATAAAGAAGCAGACAATTCTAGTTTTCATATTTCCAGGCATTATTGCATATGTTAATGAGTTAAAGTATGTAGTACTGCTGCCCACTCATTATTATGGTTTTCTATAGGGAACAGAACAACTGTTTTGGTGCTTCAAGATGAATCATTCATTTTTGGTTTACATGAACATTTTGATACATTGAAGTTTTCTTTCCTTGCACAAATAAAGCTTAAGCATGCAGGTGAGAAAGAACAAGGGATTTTGAAGCATCGTATCTACCAGCTTGAGAATGAATTGAGTCAGTGTGTTCCAAGGACAGCAGCTGACCAGACCTGTGCTCAGTTGGCTGCCACCACAGCCAAATACCGCTCCCTTCTTCAGGCACAAAGCCACATGGTATGCACTAAGCTGTATGTTTGATTTTCTTTACTGTGGTCTGGTGTCAACTTGTTCAGAATTTTGTAGAGGCACTGAATTCACAAGTACAGGAATTAGTAAAGACAAGAATAATGATAGTTTGCTTGGGAGGAATGAGGGCTTATATTCAATACACAAAGAAGAATAATCAAAGAATGATAGAGCTAAAAGAAAAAAAAGGTTAACTATGTGAATAAATCTCAAATGGAGTTTCTTTTTTCCTCACCTCAAGATGCAGGAAAAAACTCAAGGGCAGGAGCTTGAGGCTGAGAAACAAGAACTACTACATGAACGGGAACAGTTATGCCAGCAGCTGCAGAGTGCCAGAGAGAAGGTTCACTCCCTCCAGGCCTCTCTCAACCTGGTGGGAGGCAGTGCCACACCAGTCCAGGTAACATCTCTGGAACCACCTGGAACATGATGTAATCTTGTTGCTTTATTACCTTATTTCTGCTCTCTCTTTTGGGTGGAGAACAACTGTAGCTAAGCTTCTGTTCCTTACAGTCTAAGAAGACAACTTAAAACAGTTTCTAATATACAATTTTAGAATCAGCAGACTTATTCACATGTCTAAACAAAAAAATGGCTCCAGTTTTATTGTAGTGCATCCTTCCAGCCACAGATTGCTCTGCTTTCAAAGCAGCTGGCAGCTGTGGAACTGCGTGAACTGGCAGAGAAGCAGAAGGCTGAGCATGCAGCAGTCATGTACCAGAGCATTAAAAGTAAGAAAACTGGCCTATTTCTTGTTGTGATCTCCAGCATTATGAAACTCAAGACTTTGGTAATATTATTTTTCCTTCTCCTCCACATGTACATGTATACTTTGCTCTTTTTTTTCCACCTAACATGTTGGATTTGCAGGAGAGTGTGAGGAGTTACACAGGAGGGTGCAGGAGCTAGAGAACTCACTTGCTGCCACTTCCAAGATGAATCTCAGCCTGCAGACCACTGAGGCTGAGTTGCGGCACAGCCTCCAAGGTGCTATTCTGCCCCAGGAGTATGAGAGTGTCATGAAGAAAGTGGGAGATCTCACCAATGAAAAAGTGTGTGTTTTGGTTTTTGTAATGAATGTCACCAGAAATGGTACTGATTATTATTTTATAACAGACAGCATTCTTTACATGTGGCATGTACATTTTGATAGAATGATCTGCTGAATGGAAAATCACATGTGACAAATTTCTATCTTAAAGTAACATCATTGCTTGACCAGGTCCAGCTGTCCTCCAGCGTGCAGCACCTCAAGGCAGCACTGGATGTGATGGACATGCAGATGAAGCAGAGACAACTGCTTGAGTCCATCAGTCAGACCGAATTGGACCAACTCAGACAGGAGACTCAGGATCTGGCTGCCATCAGTGATGAACGCTCTAAAATACGTAAGATGCAGTTAAATTTTTATGTACACTTGCGGTTATTTATTTTCTTCTTGATAAGAGTTAGATTGTTATACCAGCTGAGATTGTCCTTAGAGTGAGGGTGACCCAGACAAGACATCATGTTTATTTCATTATGTGAATGAAATTATAGCGAAAGAGGTTCTCAGTCCTCTTGTTCCATTTCTTCAAGTTACAAGGAATAGTGGCAATATTTCTCCAAAATGACCACAGGTTGTGTGACTAGGTCATTCTCCCTACCACTCAGGGGACTAATTATGTAGATTGGTTTAACTTATATTAAAGCAAATGCAATTATTCTATTTTACTGATGAGAATGAGATCTTAGTACCTAACTCCCTCATTCCAGATTATCTTCATCAAGAGATAACTTTTCTGAAAGTCAAGAACCTGGAGTTAATTCATCAAGTAGAAGAACTGAAACTTGTGGAGGAGAAGCAAAGTGCTGAGGTGTTCCATTTGGCGCAGCAGGTGAGGGACAGAGAGCGTCTGCTTGAGACTTCCACTGACACCAGCCGGGCCAGGGCCACTCGCCTCCACCTCATCATTAGAGACCTCAGGTGAGTACTGTGCTGCTCTATTTTTTGGCAGTTTGTCAACTGTCTGTGCATTATGTAATGCTTTGAAGAATGGTCATGAGACAATTCAGGATGTTCTTTATGTGTTGTAGTGGAGCTTACAATGTTATGTCTTCATGAGGATGTTTTGAAAATTCTGAAATTATTAATTTATTGTGGAGATGATTCTTTAAAAACAAAGTGCATAATTACCTTGATATTCCAATAATATACTTGTCATTTTTTTATTTGTTTGGTGCAGGCAACAGTATGCAGGTGCTGTGCCTCTGTCACAGCAAGAACAGTTGGCTGACATGCTGGAGACAATGAGGCAAGAGAGAAACAGTCTCCAGGAAGCCCTTCGCAGTGCCCAGCATGACAGGATGGAATCTCACATTACTCTTAGACAACTCAAGATAAAACAGGAGGCTCTGGATGACCTCAAAACAGCCCTGTCATCCTCCAAACCCTCTGGTCATGTGTCTGGTTGGTGCATCAAACTAGAGGAAGCCAGACTGAGGAATGTTGAACTTGAAGAAAAGGTGCAAGCATTTGAGTCAAATGAGAGTCTCCATCTTAAACTGTTAGGGAAAAAAGAACAGAGGATAAGTGAGTTGCAAACACAATTAATTAATTTGGAAAAGATGTGGATGGATGAACAATTGGTGTGTGATGAAAGAGAGGCTGAGCTGAATGAAGCCCTAGCAAAGCATGAGAAGAGACATAAGGAAGCAGTAATCAATAGAAAGACTCTAACATTTCTTGATGTTCCTGACACGTCACTGCCACTGTCAAAGCAGCTCGAAGAAACATTAGATTGCTTGAGGAACAAAGTAACATTATTGGAAATAGCAGATAAAGAGACAGAGAAACTGAAAAATGAAAACAGTAAAATTCAGAAAGAACTCAGAGAAAAAGAAATAGAAGTTATTGCTAGAGACAAAATTATCAATGAATTACGACAACTGGGTAAGGCCACAAAAGAGTCCACCAGCCATTCCAAGGAAAATGAACATTCCAGAGACACAACAGAACCCACTGTAGTCCAGCCTGATGACGAGAGTGTGAAAGTGGTCATGGAGGGGCTGAAGGAGCGCCTCTGTCTGAGCCAGAACACCATCACTCATTACCAGAACCTGCTTGCCAGAGAGCATGAGGAGAGACAAGTCCTTATTGCTAAATATAAGGATGAACTTTACCATATGACTCAGAAACGTGATGAGACACAAGCCAAGGTGCGTGAACTTCAGTCGCAAATTGATAGCATTCCAACCCATGACTTTTCTTCCTCATCTTTGAAACAGGCACAGACAATCCAGATCCAGAATTTAGAAGAAACTATGAAAATGGTTGAAAAGCAGCTAAAAGAATCCAGAAATCAGTTGAATGCCTCAGAAAAGAAGGTAATGGAATTGGAACGTGACTTGGCAATTTCTCGACGTGAGCACGCAGAGGAGAAGGACCACATGGAGGTTTCCAGTCAAGTACGAATACAACAGCACCAAAGGGAGGTGGAAAGACTGTCAGGTGAGATACACAAGCTGCGTGCAGAGAGGGATCAGATGCAAAATGAGATAAGTACATTAAAAACTTCAGCCAGTCGTACACCTTCAGCCATCATGAGAACACTGGTGGAGAAGTTGAGGGATCAGCTTATTGAGAAAGAGAAACAGGTGGCCAAGCTTACTATTGCTGTTAATGATATGAAGGAAAGTATATCACAAGAAGAAGCTAAGCAGCAGGAGGCAGACCCAGTGAATATTGAAAAGGAAGTATCTCAGGTTACCAACAGACTGACTGAATCTTTTAAAGCAGAACTTGAGAAGGTTTCAGCTGAGAGAGATGAACTACAAAAGAACTTCAATGAGCAGAGCCTCTCCGTGAGAGAAATGAAGGAGAAAAGCAGTGCAGAAATAGGAGATTTAAATCAAAAAGTTAAAACACTTACAACAGAAAAGCTGAAAATAGAAAGACTCATGCTCCAGCAAAAGAATGCAAACAGCAGTCTAAAGCAGCGACTGGAAGACATGGAAGGGAGGTCTGCTGCAGCAGTAGCACGAGTCATCGAGAACCTGCAGGGAAAACTTGAGAAGATGGAAGGCACTGAGGAGGTCCAGGAGAATGAGGCTCGCAAGGCCAGGAGCCATGAGCAGGTGGTGAGATGGGAGGAGAGGAAGAAAGTAAAGGCTGCAATCGACAAATTGAAAGCTCGAATTAAAGAACTAGAAACTGCTCTTGAAGATAATGTAAAGAAACTCACCACCAGCAGAGAACTTCTGAGTAGGGTTGAAAAAGAAAAACTTTCTCTTCAACATAAATTGAACAATCTAAGTAAATCATCAACAGAGAAGCTGTGTCGTGTCTGCCTGAAAACCCTCGACTCTGTGGAAATGGGAAGTGCAAATCCAACCCAGCCGTCCCCAGGCCCCCGCAGGCAACCCATCAGGCAAGCCAGGATCAGCCCATCCCCTGAGAGAACACCAGCAAAAAAAATAGCTGGAGGCATTGAGAAGGAAGATCATACTCCTTCAGTTTCCCATGCATTACAATCAGAACAGGATGAAAATGAAATTAAGTTTAGACTACAGCTGAAAAAGGCATTAGAAGAGAAGCACAGCTTAGAGTCAAGGCTGCATGATGCTGTGGAGGAAGTTGCTGCACTAAGATACCGTCTGCAGCAGAAAGAGGAGGAAGAGGAGGAAAGACTCTTGACAGAAAAGAAAAGCCCATCTGGTCGACGCAAAACAGGGGCAGCTGTGGTCTTGGAGTATGAGTCACGCATCACCACCCTGGAGGAACAGCTGCGCCAGAAATCCAGACTTCTGTCACATGTGAAGGGCGTGGTACAGGAGGCTGCAGCACGGGAGGAGGCTCTGCTGAGGGAGAAGGAAACACTGCTGCAAAAATTGACGTTGTTGGAGGGCATATCTGAAGACACCCCCTCTGCACGGCTGGTTCATGAGTTGCGGCAGGCCAGACTGACAGTGACCAGACTACAGAGGCAGCTCGACAAACTCCAAAACAATGGTTAGTGGCATGGAGGGTGTAAAGGGTTGGAGCGGTGTTTGCAGACTACTATTCTATTATTGTATTATCCTCGTGTGTGAAAAATGTGGTGATAAAAAAAAGTTGGATTAATTACTATTTTTGTATGTGTTTCAGTAATGAAATTGAAGTTCCTTGTTTTGTGTTTTCTTCTGTCACTAGGGTGCGTGTTTAGTAGTTGTATACTGCCTGTTATTGAAATGGTAAGAGTTGCATTAATTCTCTCATTTCTTCTATTATGTATGTTTCCTTCTTATGTAGGTATAGTATGAATATAAATTTGTATGACTGTATACCTTCATACCATCTCTTACCAAACCCCTAATGCTTACATATCTTACTACACCTCCTCCTCCTCCTCCTCCTCCTCCTCCTCCTCCTCCTCATCCTTTTGTACTCCTCATTTCTCTTGTCATTTTTTTTTATCTTCTTCCTATAACAAACCATCACAACTCTCTCTCTCTCTCTCTCTCTCTCTCTCTCTCTCTCTCTCTCTCTCTCTCTCTCTCTCTCTCTCTCTCTCTCTCTCTCTCTCTCGTAATGAGGAAGGAGGTTGATGTCATAATGGCAACATATTCCCATCATTTAGCTAGCGGCGGGAAGGAGGGGGCCGTCAGGTGGAAGAGGAGAGGGTCGAGGAGCAGAGGAAGAGGAAGAGAGGGAGGAGAGTATAGAAGGGAAGCAACAAGAGGAGAAGAGGAGGGATGGGAAAATATACTCATTGAGGATAATATGTGACTTCTAAGTTGAACAACTGTATTTCTGTCAGAACCTCTTCTCCTTTCTGTTTTCCCGTCACCCCGTCACGTCAACATTCCCCTTTCATCACCATTCCCGATAAACCATCTCGAGTATAATAATAGTAATGGATTTTTAAAAATTAAGATAGTTCATTTATTCATATTTTGTCGTTTGTTTGTATATTTATCTATTTATCTATGTATCTATCTATTTATTTATTTTTCTTTCGCTGTGTATAACAAACAAGTAATGCCTTGTTTGTGATACCTTGTTGAAAATACACTTTACTGTGCATTTACACATGGGGAAATGAATTTGCTGAAAAAAAAAAAAAATGTATATATATATATATATATATATATATATATATATATATATATATATATATATATATATATATATATATATATATATATATATATATATATTAGATATATTAGCATTAGAATTTTGACAAGTAATGTCACTCTTTTGTCATTGTTATTATTATTATTATTATTATTATTATTATTATTATTATTATTATTATTATTATTATTATTATTATTATTATTGTTATTATTATTATTATTATTATTATTTATTTATTTATTTATTTATTTTATTTTTTTCATCTCTATCTTTCCCTTCACCGTTACCTCAGTGATCCATAATGCAAACATTACTGTCGCTACATCTCTGTACTGCCACATCTTCCCATCATCATTAATACTGCTACACCACCCACCATCATCACCACCACTTCCTCCCATCATTATCACCACCACCACCACCGTCCCTCGCCACACCTCATTCCCTCCCTTTCCTTTTCTCTCATTGTTATCATTACTTCTACTCCATCGTCTCTTTCCGGAGCCCCATAAACAGGATGCGATTATTGGCCAGAAAAGACAATAGAAACTCAGCTTCTGTTTGAAAATATAAAACCTATTTTCTGCGAGCGGACAGTGGCGTCGAGCGGCGAAAAAGAAGGGAAAGTGAGAATGGAGGGAGGGAAGGCAAGGGAGGAGAGAAAGGAAGTAAAAGGCCCATTAAGAAGGTCATAGGATAAAAGGTCAATCAATAATATACATTGTACTCGACGGGCAGACAGTGCTAAGCCATTTATATACTTACGACACGGATTTCAATGGGGATCGGATACAAAATTCGACCTTATGGGAGAAGAAAGCTGCTTCAGATGTATAGAAACTGGAGGTGCGGAGTAGTAAATTATAGTACGTATGGCATTAGCTTTTGTGAGGGCGTGGAATGGTGCAGTGTGGAGAGAAATAAATCGTGGAGTGAGGGAAGAGTTAATGAAGAGGAATGAATGGAGTAAAGTGGAGTGAAGTTGAGTGAGTATAGTGATATGTGAGTGCATAAGTGGATGAAGTAACCGTCATTCCACATCCTTCAATTTTTTCTTATTTGTTTTATCTATTTATCTATCTTTTTTCTTTCTATTTATCTATCTATCTCTTTCTATCTATCTATCTATCTATCTATCTATCTATCTATCTATCTATCTATCTATGTCCATCTATCTGTCTATATGTCTGTCTGTCTTTCTACCAGTCTATCTATCCATCTTTGTCTGCCTTTGTCATTCTGTCTAGCTATCTATCTATCAGTCTATTTATATTTTAAGTATTTCTAAAAGGAAGTTATGAAATAGTAAATTACTATATATGACAAAGGATTTTGTGAGAGAATGGAGCGGTGATGTGGATAGAGTGAAGATTTGGGAAGTAAGGGTGGAGTTGGATGAAGAGGAATGAATGTAATAGAATGAAGTTAACTATAGAAAAATGCGTGAGTGGGTGAAGTAACTGTCATTCTACATTCTTTTACTATTTTTTTTATGCGTTTCATGAATCAAAGGCGGCTACATAAGTATATTGATTAAAAGGTAACAACGTGACTTATCGCGGTCTGTTTATCTTCTTCCTACACACCCGAGGTTTGGCACACACCTGCTGGTATCAATGACCGGAGTGGTGAGGCCTTCTTGTTGCTGGTTTATTATTATTATTATTATTATTATTATTATTATTATTATTATTACTATTATGATTATTGTTGTTGTTGTTGTTGTTGTTGTTGTTGTTGTTTCTGCTGTTGCTGTTTTGTTGTTGTTGTTGTTGTTGTTGTTGTTGTTGTTGTTGTTTCTGCTGTTGCTGTTGCTATTTCTTCAATGATTCTCACGTCTTCTTCTTCTTCTTCTTCTTCTGCTCCTCTTCCTCCTGCTCCACACGTCCATTATTTTTTCTCTGTTGCTGTGTTATTGTTACCAACACTCCAGTAGTCTCTTCTCATCCCTCTCCTTCCATTCCTCTCCCTTGTCCTCCTCGTCCTCCTCCTCGTCCTCGTCCTATTCGTCGTCTCTTGTTCTCCTCGTCCTCCCATCAACAGTTCACCACTTGTTCCCTCCTGATATAAAGCCGCCCTTGTATTCTGTTTCACCGCCTATAGTGTGTACCCCGGATCGGCAGACACCAGACGCTACCCTCCCTCCCTCTCCCTCTTGCCTCTGTCCTTCTCCCCCTTCTTTCGCTGCCTCAGTATTCTCTTCCCCAGTACACCCACATATTCCCCCCCCCCCCCAACTCTGCCCTCCATTACTCCCACGTCCCCAGCTCACGTCCCACAGAGCTCTTGGCGTCTCGAGACCTGACGGGTATAGACGAAGAGGAGGGATTTATGACGATGGCAATAACGACGTGGAAGATGATGAAGACAAGGATGAATGAGTAGTTGTAGTAGTACTCAGATGTGTGTGTGTGTGTGTGTGTGTGTGTGTGTGTGTGTGTGTGTGAGAGAGTTTGATTTGTGTGGCTTGTGATACGCTTTAGTTATCTGGGTATAAAAAAAGTAAATGAAAATAGGAAAATGTAAAATGCAAAAATATGGGTTTCTGCCGTGGAGTTTTGCGAGAGAGAGAGAGAGAGAGAGAGAGAGAGAGAGAGAGAGAGAGAGAGAGAGAGAGAGAGAGAGAGAGAGAGAGAGAGAGAGAGACTGGAAGGGAGGGTGTGTTGGGGTCTAGGAAAACTTAGGAGGAAAATCATGTACGAGATAAGAGTAATTTTGGATTCAGAGAAGAGGGATGGAGTGGACGTGAGGGGTGGGAGCATAAAACCAGACATAATGAGGATGTTGTGTGACTCACTATAGGAAAAAAAGGATCTAATCGAATATATAATAATCAAACTGGGTGCTGCGACGGAAATGTTGAGGAAAAATAAGAGGAAAGGCCTTCAAAAAAAAAAAAATGATAAATACAATATGAATATAGATACAGAGGAAAAGAGTAAAAAAAAAAAAAAAAAATCTCTAGGAAGGCAATGAATAAATTTCGCGGAGAACTATGATAAATAATATGATGTAGGAATATCGGCTTAAATCACAAAAAAAAAAAAAAGAAACAAAGACGAAATTAAATATAAAATTAGAAAAAAAAAGGTTAATAGCGTGATATCATAAACATAGATTTCGAGTTAAATTACAAATGTTGCATTAATATTAAGAGTAAAATAAATTGCCATGAAAATAATAATAGAGGGATCATGTGAATATAAGAACTTACACTCAGGAGGAATACAAAAAGACTGAATTCAGAATGTATAATGTGAAATAGTAATTAAATGAATGAATCAATAAATCGATAAATAAATAAATAAACAAATAAAGAAAGAAAGAAGAAAAGGAGGAGGAGGAGGAGGAGGAGGAGGAGAAAACACGCCCGTGAGTAAAAGAGAGAGAGAGAGAGAGAAAAAAAAAAGAATAGGGAAGAGGACGCAAGAGGAAGGAAAGAATAAAACAACAACCGTGAATATACGAAAGAGGAAAAGAAGAGGGAAGAGGACGCAAGAGGAAGACGACATGAAGTAATGAGAGCCACTTAAAATGTTCCGAGCGGAGTTATATTAGGGTACGCCACATGACCGTCCCTCCCCTCCACTCCTCCCATCCCTAGCCTCGTACAGTAGTCCCTAACCCACATGGCACGGACGAGAGGAGGCACCACGCTCTCTCAGCCACCCAGCACATGTGTAGCTGTCCACTGCTAGGTAACGGACATTCCAGTCTCACTCTCTAAAATTACGTACTTTTACTCATGTGTGTGTGTGTGTGTGTGTGTGTGTGTGTTTGCTATTGATGGAGTAGAATTCTTGTTAATCTACCTAGGTAAAATACTAAAAACCTTCTTGTAAACCCAATTTTTTTTTTTATCACATCCTCTAAAACGCTCCATTCTTACTTTCTAAAATGCGTACAACTCTTATTCAAGGACTTATTATTTTATGCGTCATTCCCTCACCAGGACTGTTTTCAAAGGCCACATATTCTCATGAGTGTTTTTGCCATTGGTGGTGCAGACTTCTTGTTAAACTTATTAAAATACTAAATGCTTGCTTATAAATCCAAATAACTTCCATTACAACTTGTTAAATTTAAGAGATAGGACGGTGAAATGTTTTGGGAAAACGAGTTGGTTGCTCACTAATCTCTTCCACTCGTGCTGTTAATAATAATAATAATAATAAAAAAGTTAGTAACTGGTACATCACAGGTTTTTATTTTGGTTTATTTGTCATTGTATCAGTACGTAGTTGTTATTTCGCTTTGATTTTGATCTTTTTATTTGTTTGTTTATTTATTTATTTATTATATTCATTTTATTTATTTGTTTATTTATCAATTTTATTTGGTATTTTATTTTGTTTTTTTTTATTTATTTATATTTATTTACATTTTCCTTTTTTTATTTTGTTTGTATCCGTGGTTTGCTTTATAGCTTCTTTATAGCTCCTTCAGACTTCCTATGATATAACAAGTGCCTACATAACACACATAGAGAGGACAGACACTATAGTACACGCGCGGTTCAAACACGCGCGGGAAGAGATGCACCGTGACGTCACCGGTGAGGTTGCCACTTTCCGCACGCCACGCAGAACCACACTAACTCAAATCAGAATTTCCCCCCTACACTAATACACCACTTTACATAAACACACCTAAACCTGCTTTCTATAATTCCAGAGGACCTTATTTCACTGCAGAGCTGGGTAACTTACTTGTTTATCTTGCTAACAGGAAACATTGGGAGCGAGTAGAGTAGTAGTAGAAGTAAGGCGGAGATGCGGTGCCCAGCGTCAGTGTAGCGTCAAAAGTCAGTGAGGTAGGGTGTGCGCTTCCCATCAGTGCGGTTTTGTGAGAGACCAGCGTCGGACCCTAGTAACGCTGGGGTCCTGAAGCCTTTTTGTGCCTAGCGAGTGAACAGTTCGTGGCAGGATGTGGCTGTGAATAGCAGGACGTTTGCCTCTGGATTACTAGTGTGCTATGAAAATAAGGTGAGCTTCTTGTGATGTGATGATGTGGCGTGGTGATGTGATGAGCCAGAGTGGTAGTGATGGTGTTGTGGTGATGAGTAAAGTGGTGGTGGTGATTGTGGTATTGTGATGTGTGTGGTGGTGCGTAAGTGGTGATTTATACTACATGTCGTGTGTGTGTGTGTGTGTGTGTGTGTGTGTGTATTGTGATGTTGCTGAGATGATAGAAAAAATAGCTGTAGTAGTAGAAGTAGTAGTAATATAGTAGTAGTAGTAGTAGTAGCAGTAGTAGTAGTAGTAATAGTAGTAGTAGTAGAAATAGCAGCAGCAGCAGCAGCAGTAGTAGTAACAGTAGTAGTAGTGATGAATTAGGAAGATAATTTAGAGCATGCACAGGTGAATATTGTTTACAGGTGCTTCATTATTAAACATTTTACCATTGGCACCTGTTAAGACTTGTGGAAATCAATAAACTATGAGAGAGAGAGAGAGAGAGAGAGAGAGAGAGAGAGAGAGAGAGAGAGAGAGAGTAACGTAGATTTCGCTGCGTAGAGATGCGCTACGTTGTGCTGCGTGCATCCTTGGAATTACGAAAACAAAAACAAAGGGAACAGTGGGAGGGGGGATTTATCTTTAAGTGTGACCTTGTGAAGTACATTTCGTATTTATATATGTGTGTGTGTGTGTGTGTGTGTGTGTGTGTGTGGTGTGTGTGTGTGTTAGGGAGGTGCGTACATAGTAATAAAGATATTTTTAGTGTCAAAACATCACACAATCTACACAACACATTCAAAACAACAACAACAATAACAACAACAACAGCAATCACACTCCCACCATTCACCAATACTCATCACCCTCACACAACCACACACTTGTATCAGTCACCTGCATACTTCCCACCTTAGAGCCACTGACCTCTCTCTCTCTCTCTCTCTCTCTTGCTTATTCATTCAGGCAACATTTAGTTCAGCTCCTTACAAACATCCTCTAGCATGCTGTATCGCCTCCGGATTTCCGACGGAGATAAAAGGACAGTCACTTACTCTCATTCTTGTGTCTTGGATGCTTATGAGAGAGAGAGAGAGAGAGAGAGAGAGAGAGAGAGAGAGAGAGAGAGAGAGAGAGAGAGAGAGAGAGAGAGAGAGATGTTACATAATACGTACTCGACCCTTCTAAGGATACTCTTGTGTGTGTGTGTGTGTGTGTGTGTGTGTGTGTGTGTGTGTGTGTGTGTGTGTTTGTTTGTGAATGAATGCACTGAACAGACAAAGAAAAGCAACTAAAACGTTAACAACAACAATAAGATAACAAAACACACACACACACACACACACACACACACCAAACATACATCCGACCATGTAGAATAAATTTTTTTATCTTTAAAATGTTCGAGTGTGTTTGTGTGTGTTACGTACGTACGTGAGTGGAAAATAAGTACAGGAAGAAGAGGAAGGAAGAAGCGACGTTTGGGTAACAGTAGAGGAACAGGTGGGAAAAATGTAACAGGTAACAGAGAAACAGAGTGAACAAGCAACAGTATCTCAGAGGAAGGAGGTGGATTGGGGGACGATAAGGGGGAGGGGAGGTGAGGAAGGACAGGTGTGGTCGTGGAGGGGGGAGGTGGGTGAGGGACTGAAGGAAGGACGAATAGAGGGGGGAGGAAGAGAATTGAGGACATGAGGGAGGTGGAATGAGATCAAAGGAGAGTGAGGGAGGGTGAGGGTAAGAGAGAGACAGCAGCCGCGTGCCTAGCCAGGATCATTAGCATTATTGAAACGAAGGTGGGTAGCAGAGCACAGCAGGTTATATCAGTGACAAGGTTCCCGCGTAGGTGGCGTAGGTGATGCCAGGTCTCTCTCTCTCTCTCTCTCTCTCTCTCTCTCTCTCTCTCTCTCTCTCTCTCTCTCTCTCTCTCTCTCTCTCTCTCTCTCATATCAATTTTGGTGTTTTATTAAGGTATGCATTGTAGAAGAAGGATAAGGAATAGTGGGAGGAGAAGGAGGAGGAGGAGAAGGAAAAAAGAAGATTAGAAATAGAGAGGAACATCACTATTATTGTTCTGCGTAAGATGAGGATAGAAAGTGAATAGGAGTCATAGTGTGTGTGTGTGTGTGTGTGTCTGTGTGTGTGTGTGTGTGTGTGTGTGTGTGTGCGGAGGCGTGACCACAGAGAACGAATGACGTGAGAGAGAGAGAGAGAGAGAGAGAGAGAGAGAGAGAGAGAGAGAGAGAGAGAGAGAGAGAGAGAGAGAGAGAGAGAGAAATGAACTGTGAGAATAAGTGTAAATGTCCTTCTTATCTCACCTGTCACACCTTGCTTACCTTTCTCTCTCTCCCCCCTTCTTTCTCTCTCTCTCAGGGTTATCGTACGTCCCTTGTAATTAGCACGGCGTTGCACCTCCTTCACCTTTGGCTAATTACGTCATCATTACCTGGTCCTTTTTTTCACGACAATATGAAGGCGGGAAGTGAGAGGAAGCTAGCAGTGATAATAATGAAAAGACTCAACCCAGGTGGCGAAATAGGAAGTGCCATAATGATTTAGCTCGCTAGGAAGTACAAGTCACACCTGTAATGATGAAATAGGAAGTAATGTGAGAGTTAATTAAGGTGAATTGGGGCTCGGAGGTAAGGTGCTTGAGAGAGAGAGAGAGAGAGAGAGAGAGAGAGAGAGAGAGAGAGAGAGAGAGAGAGAGGGAGAGAGAGAAGGTTTAATGTGCTTTGGAAGTATTAATAGTTGTTAATAGTTGTGATTTAGTATAGTAGTAGTAGTAGTAGTAGTGGTAGTAGTAGTGGTAGTAGTAGTAGTTGTTACAGTTCCCTACCTCCGTTTCTTCTTCTTCTTCTTCTTCTTCTTCTTCTTCTTCTTCTTCTTCTTCTTCTTCTTGTTCTCCATTACTCATTTACTCACCTCCTTCACCTCCCTTTTTTTCCGCATCACTTCCTCCTTCCATCATCACGTCCTTCTCATTACTTCCTCTCTTTCTCTCATTACCTCCCTCATTTATCATCTCCTCTCTGTCACCTAATCCATCCTCCTTCATCACCTTCCCTCCTTTCCCTCCTTCCCTCCTTTCACTCAACACTTCTCTCCATAAACATTTCACCTCTCCTTGTTTTAGTTTTCTCTCTTACTTCTCTCTCATTCACTATTACTACTTTTCTCTTGTTACTGTTTTCTCTTCCTCTCCTCTCCCTCTTATATCTCCTTTTCTTATCTTCCTCCCTTCATCATCTAACCTATTTTCTCCCTCCCGTCTCTTCCATCATTCCGCTTCCCTTCCCTCCTCCATCATCTAACCTCATCTTTCTTCTTTATCTCCTTTTCGCTCTCCTTTTCTTTCCTCCCTTGCTTCTTCCCTCACCTATATCTTCTCTCCTTCCCTTTCTCCCTCATTCATTACCCCTTTCTTCCCTTCTTTCCTTTCTTCATGACTTAATCTCATTTTCCTTCCCTTATTCCTTCCCTTTCCTTCTATTCCATTACAATCGTTTCATCTTCCTTCACCTCTTCTTTCTCTCACCTACTCTTCCTTCATTGACATTTCACCATATTTTCTTCCCTCCCTTGCTTTTCTTACCTCCGTGGACTAGAAAGGACGTGTTAGGAAGAGATGGGCGAGAAGTAAATTTGAGCAGAAATGTTTACAAAGAGTAACTGGCCTCGTTTTCTTAATTTTCGTGGCAAGCTGAGGAAATTTAGGGTTGCTTATGATTAGCAGAAAAAGACGAAGAGGAAAAGAACTGAGAGGAAGGGAAGAAGAGTGCAAGAGGATGTGTTAGGAAGAGAACAGGAAGAGGAGTCCAGTGTCCCTCTTATTTCTCTCTTTCTCCCTTTGAGTGTGTGTGGCCACCCTGACAACCCTCTTCATCACAGAGCTTTATTCTGAAACATTTCTGGCAGCACCTCCACTCTTTTCCTAAGGCTCTAGTTGAAGTGACACGGGTTCTCAAGGGTGTTTTTATGGTTGTAGTGGCAGATGGACAAGATTTCTACATTATTAACAGGAAAAACACTCTTGAAGAATATGACTAATCATCTGTAGCCTTTGAAAATAGGTGTGGTGAGAGAGCAAAGGGTTTATGAATACTGGCTAGAGTCTCCTATCTTCTTCAGCATCATCTCACCTCCCCTTCTTCTTCCCTCTGCAGGTGCTGGCGATGCTTAAACACGTGACCTACCGCTCCACCTCCTCCCTCGGCCGCGTCTCCTCTGAACTCACCTGCCGCGGCTCGAGTAGCGTCTCTCCGGATACACTCAGCCTCAAGGGGGACCTCTCTCCCTCCCCCCAGCGCGCCCCCGACACCCTATCCCTCAAGGGTGAGCCGCTGGGGGACACGATCTCTCTCAAGGATGACCACCACCACCACCACCACCACCTGTCTATCAAGGAGTTCCCGGATACTATTAGTCTTCACTCCACCTTGAGCTTCTCGTCCCTCGCCACGGGAAGGTTGTCCTCGAGATGCTCCTCCACGTCTTCTCTCAGTGACTCGCCCTCGGTAAGTGTTGTGGGTTAGGGAGGTGTTTGTTTGGGAGTTGTTTGTGTGTGCGTGTGTTTGTGTTTGTTTGTGTGTGTGGGGAGGGGGGTGAGTGGATGTTTATTCGTCTCTCTATCTGTGTTTTTTTCTGTCTGTTTGTCTGTCTTTGTCTCTCTCTCTCTCTCTCTCTCTCTCTCTCTCTCTCTCTCTCTCTCTCTCTCTCTCTCTCTCTCTCTCTCTCTCTCTCTCTCTCTCAACACAATCGTGGGTGACTGGCTGCAATGTTTATCCTTCCTGTCTTCTTATTCTCCTTCGTCCCGCGTGGCTGTGTGCGTGACGGACACTCCTCCTCCTCCTCCTCCTCCTCCTCCTCCTCCTCCTCCTCCTCCTCCTCCTCCACGACCTCCTTTACCCCCAAAGCAATTGTTGCGTTGCCTGCCACTCGTGTTGCGAAAGCCTCCTCATTGTCCTCATCTATGCAACTGTTGACAGACGGTTTCATGCACCGACAAACGTTTTCTGCTGCTGTCTAAACTCATAAGGGCTTGACTATAAAAGAAATGTTTATAATGAGTAACGGCTTGTTTGTCTTAATTTTTCATGGGAAGTTGAAGAAATTTAAGCTTTACTGTTAGGTAAAAGAGAAGAGACGTTTATAATGACAGACTGGCTTAATTTTGCTATTTTTTTTTCTTTGGAAGTTGAAGGAATTTAAGCGTCTTCATTGGGTAAAGGCGAAAAGTGAATGAGAAGAAACGTTTATGAAAAGTTCCTGGCCTAGTTTTCTTAATTTTTAATGTGAAGCTGAGCAAATTAGGGTTTCTTATGATTACCAGGAAAAGACGAAGAGGAAAAGAACTACGAGGAAGGGAAGAAGAAGAAGAGCGAGAGAGGATGTGTTAGGAAGAGAACAGGAAGAGGAATCCGATGTCCCTCTTACTCTTACTCTTATTTCTCTCTTTCTCCCTTTGAGTGTGTGTGGCCACCCTGACAGCCCTCTTCCGTCCATCAGAGTCTCCTTCCCTCTCCCCCTTCCTCCTTTTCTCCCCCTCCCTCCCTCCCTTTTCTCCCTTTCTGTCTCCCTGCCTGTCCTCTTTCCCTGACCTCTTCCTTTTCCTTCCCTCCCTTCTTCCTTCTCTCCTTTAGCCTAACTTTCTTTTTTTCTGTCCCTTTCCCGACTCAATAATTTGGTTTTATTCAGAGAGAGAGAGAGAGAGAGAGAGAGAGAGAGAGAGAGAGAGAGAGAGAGAGAGAGAGAGAGAGAGAGAGAGTATTTAGATTGAAAATAGAGACACAGGTGATGAAACAGACAGAGAAAAGAAAATATGCGCTGGGATTGTTTTAGTTGTGTGTGTGTGTGTGTGTGTGTGTGTGTGTGTGTATGTGTGTGTGTGTGTGTGTGTGTGTGTGTGTGTGTGTGTGTGTGTGTGTTTTAGTTATCTTTTCTTTCCTTGTTATTTTCCTCCATCTCAGTTCTTGAAATTTACTGTTTGTTTTATCTGTTCTCTCTCTCTCTCTCTCTCTCTCTCTCTCTCTCTCTCTCTCTCTCTCTCTCTCTCTCTCTCTCTCTCTCTCTCTCTCTCTCTCTCTCTCTCTGATTTATTTTTCCTAATTTTTTCATTATATTATTAATCTTCCTCTCTTCCCTATCTCCATTACTCTTCCTGTTCTTCTATCTTTATTATTTATGTTTTTATCTGTGTTTTATCTATGTTTCATTTTTTTTTTTTTGTTGCATTCTGTTTCATTAATTGTCACTTGCCTTATTATTTATATTCATTCCTTCTGTCTGTCTGTCTGTTTGTTTGTTTGTTTCGCTTGCTCTTTGTTTTATAGTTTGTCCCTTTGTGTTGTTTGGCCTTGGTTAAGTTTTTCCCTCCTCCTCCTCCTCCTCCTCCTCCTCCTCCTGACACTCGTTCCTTTGTTGTTGCTTTGTTTTTGCCGTTTGTCAATTATCTCACCTGTTACATTTCCGTGGACCTCAATTCCGTCATTAATATCAGCTTAACCACCTCACGGAGTCAGGCTTTGTGGCAGACTTCCTCTCTCCTCCTCTCTGCTGCAGCGTTATCTTCACTTGCTCTGTCCCATCTCCATGCTTCAGTCATTATGTTTCTTCGCCGTCTTCGTCCTTCCCTCCCACACCCCCCCTTCCTCTTTGTCGTTCTGCTGTTCATACCCTTCCTCCTCCTCCTCCTCCTCAGCACCTTTATTCCTTCCTTCCCCCGCCTGGCGTCTCTTCCTCCCGCCTTCGTGCCCAAGAGGTGTGCCCCGAGCGACGTGACCTCCAGGCGACCCGAAGCTTTTTGTCACGTGACCTCCACATAGTTGGCTCGACCCCCCGACCACCCGCGGCTACTGGAGGAGCAGGAGGGAGGAGAAGGTGTGGTAATAGGGTCGGGAGGGCAACACGGTTTCCTCTCGCTCCCTTCCCACACCCTCTTCTCTACTCCTCCTTCTCCTCCTCCTCCTCCTCCTCCTCCTTCAGTATGGAGGGACAGCACAGCACCATCAGTTGTGATGGTTTTTTCCTGCCGCCTCCGTGACCCTCTCCTCTCTCCCCCACAGACCCCGGTGAAGGTGTACCTGAGGGCGCTGCGTCCGGACATGGAGTACAAGACGCTGAGCCTGTCGTCGGGCACCACGTGCCGCCAGCTGGTGCTGATGCTGCTGGCCAAGTTCAGGCTGCGTCACCGCGACCCGAACCTCTTCTTCGTCACCATGGAGGTGACGCTGCGCACGCCGGGGGGCGGGCGCCCCCGCGCGGCGCCTGCTGGTGCTGGACGACCAGGCGCGGCCCGCGGAGCTGCAGCAGTGCCGCCCGCGCGGCGAGGCGCGCTTCAGCGTGGGCGTGCGGCGCGGCGGCCTTGTGCGCGTGCACGACGGCATCCTGATGCCCGGGGTGAGTAGTGGTGCACGTGTGTGTATGTACGTGTGTCTCTACCCAACTCCCCCCCACACTGTAGTGGTGTACACACCTGCACACGTACACACGCTGACGCTCCCTGTCCTTGCTGCTCCCACAGCCACAGTACACGTCTGTGCTGGTGTGCTGCCGCTCTCTGCTAGTGATGCACACACACACACACACACACACACACACACGCTAACCATCTCTCTCTCCTCTCCTCCCACAGTCGCAGTACAAGTCGCTGCTAGTGTGCTACCGCCACCACCTCGGAGGAGCTGGTGCAGCTGCTGCTCAACTGCTACAACAGCAAGGAGAGCCCGGCGCGCTACGCCATCCACGAGGTGTGCTCCACGCCCTACAGCGACCGCCCACTGCGCCGCGACGAGTGTCCGCTGCTGGTGCAGAGCGAGTGGCCCCGTGCGGCGCGGCCCCGCCTGTCGCTGGTGCTGCGCCGAACCGCAGCCTACGGCATCGCCCTGCCGCCCAGGGTGAGTAGCCTGCCAACGCTCCTCAGCCGTCAGTCGTTATCCTTACTGGTGCCAGTATGCTCTGCCACACCCACAAGCTGCCGCCCCTTCCTCCCTAACTCCCTTCCCCTGTCTCCCATTCAGGTGGCTTGGCGCCGCAGCCTCGACCACTCCGGCACTGATACGGAGTCGGAACACGAGGACCACAACACCACCATCGGCAGCCTCCATTCCACCTCCAGCGCCTCCTCCGCCCTCAGCATATCCTCGGGCGCCAGTGTGTCTTCAGGCTCCAGTGTGGCATCGAGTGCTAGCGTGTCATCCGGCACCAGTGTGTCGTCCGGCGCCAGTGTGTCATCGGGAGCTAGTGTGTCGTCAGGTGCCAGTGTGTCGTCAGGTTGCCAGTGTGTCGTCAGGTGCCAGTGTGTCGTCGGGCTCCAGTGTGTCGTCAGGTTCAAGCGTGTCTTCAGGTGCCAGTGTGTCCTCGAGTGCCAGTGTGTCGTCAGGCAATAGTGTGTCTTCCAGTACCAGTGTGTCGTCAGGTGCCAGTCTGTCTTCAGGCACGTCGTCGTCCTCGGGAGTGTTCTCCTCCTCGTCGTGTCCTGCCTCCTCCCCAGTGTCCTCGCCCTCCAAGCCCTGCCCCCCCCTAGTGGTACCACTCAGTCCCCTCCCCCTAGGGTCACCTCCAAACCTCCCGTCCCCACCCCTCACCCTGCCAAGCCCCCCGCGGCCTTCAGGACCATCAGCCTGCCCCCCACGCCGGTGCCCAGGACCATACTGAACACCGCCACCTGTCGCAAGCAGCTCCCTGCCCACCCTGCAGACTGGCGACACCACCACCACCGCCTCCCCCCTCCCACTGCATCCCAGCAAGCCTCTCTTCATCCGCCCCCACCACCACCCCCATCTCCATTACCTCCACCCCGCCACCAGCGCCACCCAGGACCGTTAGTGTCCCGGGGGAGGGCAGGCCGCCGCCTCTCCCCGTCAGGCGGACGTCGTGCTGCCGGAATTACAAGAACTGCTTCTACATCTGAGAGCCGCCGTCCCCGCGGAGCCCCGAAGACTCATGCCAAAGATTAGGTGAGTTACCCTTGAAACGCCATCTGTATGTGCTGCTGCCGCGGCAGTCTTCTCAGTCATTAGCGAGCCATTGTTCCCTTTTTGCACTCCTCGCGCCGCGTTGCTCCCTACTTTCTCTGTCATTCAAATCTTTTTGTCTTGGGGATTTTATTCAGCCAAACTCACTGCATTTTAATGGAAGTAATTTCTTTCGTCTGAGTTTTAAAGACACTTGACATTTCTTCCTCTTTTCTCTTTCCAAATGCTACTTGTAAGACACTTGACACATTTTATATTGATTGTCTCTCTTCAAATGGTGAACTTTAAAAAGATTTTTGATACAATTTTCTTCTCTTCTCGCTTCAGATGGTAACTTGCCCCAGAGGCGACAGTCAGTGTCTCTTGGGAACAACGAGGCCTCGGACGGGACGGAGTGACTGGATAGGTCAAGAGCAGAGAACACCAGGAGACTGTAACTATTCGTGCTCGCTGAGAACTGTTCTGTACTGATGGTGCTGAGGAGGAGGAGGAGGAGGAGGAGGTGGAGGAGGAGGGAGAAGAGGAAGATAGAGGCGGAGAGGGAAGAGGAAAAAGAGGAGGAGAACGTCATTACAAGTGCAAAGACAGTTAAGTAGAAACCAATGAGAGTTTGGCCACCTCCTGTTTTGTGTATTCATTAAGATGTCACCAAAAATTTCACACATCTAATGACCCGCGACTGTCATGATCGTGGTGGTGGTGGTGGTGGTGCTGCTGATGATGATGTTGATGGCAGTGATGGTGATGGTGGTGATGGTGAGGGGAAAAAACACAATGACGGTGGAAGCAGAAGTGGAGGAATGGAACAAAGACCGTGGTGGAGGAAGAAGAAGAGGGAGAGAGAGAGAAAAAAAAAAGAAAAGAGAAGGAGGAGGAGGAGGAAGAGGTAAAAGAGGAGGAGGAAGGACGTGACATTACCCTTGGAAACAATACCCGCGGCCGTGAACTTGGAGGAGGAGGAGGAGGAGGAGGAGGAAGGAAGGAAGGGAAAAGAGCAGTTTGAAGGAACGGTTCTTTCCACCCCTGGGAAGTGTGAGCTCCTCTGACCTGAAGGTGCCGCGGGGTGGGGTGGGGCGGGGCGGAGTGGGTGGGGCGGGGCTACGGTCGTGGGAACCTACGTACTGCCGCCCCGCCCCTTCCCTTCCCGCCCCAGCCCTTCCCTCCCCACCCAGTCCTTCCTCCCGTGCAACAAGAGGGCACCGGATTACATTAGGAAGAACAAACATTGGATCTTCTTGCTTGTAATTGAAGGTATTTGATGAAGAACTACTGGTGAAGTGTGGGAGAAGAGAGTAGAGCAAGGATTATCTTTTCCTCTCTCTCTCACTCTCTGTCTCTCTTTCTGTCTCTCCCTTCCTGATGCGAAATAATTAATGAATCTGTTTGAATGTCTGTGTCAAGGTTCTCGTATCTGTCACCATCAGTTATTGTGTGCCTGTTTGCCCTGTCACGCTCCGTTCCTTTCCACTCACTCACTCAAGTCATTCTCATTCACCTCACGTTCCCTTTCTCACTCCGGTGGTGGTTTCTGCCCGAGAGGATGTCTTGGTTCCTTCCTTGCATCGTCCCGTATTTAGGAACCCTCCTCTCTTTCACCGCCACTGTTTTCCAAGGCCACAGAGATATTTAGCGGGTTTCTCAAGAGTGTTTCTCGTATTAATAATGTAGAAATGTTATTAATCTATCACTGCAACCCCCCAAAAAAACACTCTTAAAAGCCCGTGTAACTTCAACTAGGGGCTTTTGAATAGTGTAGGTGCCGGCAGAAGGGTTTCAGTATATGGGCCATACATTCACTGCCTAAGTTGTTAGTCACTTATTGTCTGGCCCCCTGCAAAATATGGGGTCAACTAAATTATACCCTGTTCCTTTTCTCTCATCCATTTCCTCTTTACTGCAAGTTATAACCGCTCAGTCATACGCAGCCCATCACCACCACCAGTTACTTGCCCTCATCATCACTGCCCATCACCATTTTCTCCCACTAACCACTCACCTCAGTAGCACCCCCTTCACTTTTTATCACCATCACATCACCAAACCCATCACCTCTCACCAAACCACTCACCTCAATAGCAGCCCATCACCTATCATATCCCCATCACCAAAACCATCACGAAAAGTAGCATCTCTTCACTTACCACCATCACAATCCGTTATCACCTTTCTCGCCTAGCCACTCATTCACCTTCCTTTCATCTCTCCTTCACTCTCATCTCTCCCATTCCTTATTATCGCTGGAAATGTACGCGCTTCATTATAATTTCTCGACTCAGTAGCGATGGTAGAGGAATAATTATCAAAAATCCCTCAAGGTCAAATTTTAACTAGTAATTTAGCTTTCTGTGCTTGAGTGACTTTGTTTGGGCTTGTCATGAACCAATTGTGTGTGTTGTGTGTGTGTGTTGTGTGTGTGTGTGTGTGTGTGTGTGTGTGTTTGTTTGTTTGTGTGGCATGACCCTACCCTCTTGCAAGCCTATTTTCTCCTCCTCCTCCTCCTCCTCCTCCTCCTCCTCCTTCTTCGCCCCGCCCTTTGGTCTCTTTCCTCCCTCTTGTGTTTTGTCTTCCTCTTCCTGTTCACCTATATTCTTCTTTTTATATATAATCATCTTTGTTTCTTTTAAGACGGATGCAATTTTCCCAACTCTCTCTCTCTCTCTCTCTCTCTCTCTCTCTCTCTCTCTCTCTCTCTCTCAGTTGCTACCTTCCAAAAATAAAAAAAAAATGATCTGATGGTGGTAGAAGAGGATGATGAAGAGGAGGAGGCGGAGGAGGAGGAAGAAGAGGTAGAGGAAGAAGAGTAATTTTGGTGTGGTTTCCTGAGTGTAATTGATAACAGGTGCTCAGGTGATGGCAGTTATGGCACCTCATTGTTTTGTGTATGTGTGTGTGTGTGTGTGTGTGTGTTGTGTGTGTGTGTGTGTGTGTGTGTGTATGTGTGTGTGTGTGTGTGTGTGTGTGTGTGACTCATCGTGGGAAAAACAATCATTATGTTCCCACGAAAACTTTCTCTATTATTTTTTTTTCCCATCTCAAAATTTGCTTATTCCTCATTAATTATTTATATCTTTTTATCTAATTATATATTGTGGTCTGCCTCTCATACTTCATTCATTCATTATCACCATCGTCATCATCATCATCATCATCATCATCATCATCATCATCACCACCACCATTTTTTACCTCATAACTACTACACACTAATCTTTTCTTTTATTATAATTTTTTCTCAATTTATTTCGTGTCTACCGCCGAGGAAGCACGAACAGCAGCTGAACTAACCAAATAGTAGATAGTGTTCATATTTAGTTCCATCCAGTGTTGGGTTCTCACACATTTGTTAGGTTTTAGAGCACCCCCCCCCCACCCACTCACTCTCCCTCTCTCTAGTGTGTACTGCATTAAAATATATGTGTATGTTACTACTTCCTGTTTATGTTAGGTCAGTTTCTCTAAGTCACGTATCGAATATTAGAGTTTAAGTGTGTTACATTGTTTGCTAACTAGTACAAAATATATTTCTCTCTCTCTCTCTCTCTCTCTCTCTCTCTCTCTCTCTCTCTCTCTCTCTCTCTCTCTCTCTCTCTCTCTCTCTCTCTTTCTCTGCTCATTTTTGCATCTCTTCTCGCTTTCCTCCTCCTCCTCCTCCTCCTCCTCACTCCTCCTCCTCCTTCTTCAAAACGTAGCGCAGGGAAATTAAGAAGAAAAGATAGATGCAAATTGAAAGACTGCGTATAAGAAATGGGAGACGAGAGAGAACGGAGAAGAAAAAATGGAAGGAGGAGAGATACAGGAAGGAAAAAAAAAATAAAGAAGAGAAGGAAAGAACAGGATGGAATTTAGTGGTATGAAAGATCTGTCTGTTCCTCCAACCCTTCCCTCTTGTGTGGAGGGAAAGGGAGGGAAGGAAAAAGAGAAAGAAAAGGAGGGAGGGGAGAGAGAGGGATTGGTATAAGGATGAAGACTCTTGACCGCTCTGAATCCTTCCTTCATAGATGCTCAAAGACTCCATTCAGTATCTAATCCTCTATCAGAGCATCCAACTCCTTCTGTTACCCCTGTCAGAGGATCCAACTCCTTCTATTGGTTGATTGGGGACCGTTAAATGCGCTTGATTGCTTGATTCGAGTCCCTGAGAGAGACATGCGATTGGGCAATGTCTAGACCCTATCGCGTGTCTGATTGGCTGATGAAGGAGCCTCGTGGACCAATTATGTGTTCAGGTTTTATTAGTTTCGAAAGAGAGAGAGAGAATTATTTTTTTTTTTCTATTTTGTGTCTATCATCGTGGCATTATTGTATCATATTATTATTTTATTCTTAACTAACAAAGAGAAGTTGTATTGAGCTTGTGTTGTTGTTGTTGTCACTCACTGCCTTTGTAAGCGTAATTGTTTTCATTTTGATTTTTTTTATCCATTTAGGAATGCCAAAAAAAATTCAAAGCTACGTACGTACGTTGTATTTTGCCTGTTAAGTATTATTAGTATTAAGCATTGTATATATTTCACCTTGTCTTGTTTACCAAAGTTCCGTGGCGGCCGCACTTCTTTCACATTTATCAATTATCGTACTTTGATCATTACTTTAATTACTCATTATTATTATTATTATTATTATTATTATTATTATTATTATTATTATTATTGTCATCTTCATTTTATCACCTGCCACTTTAATAGCAGCTCTCGGCCTTGTCCTCGTGAAGCACGCAGGTGAAAACACAGCAGCACGCCCTCGTGTGTGTGTGTGTCTGGGGAAAGACTCACCTGCCACTTTCTACAGGTAACCTAACCCTACCCGCCTCGCCAAAGTAGTCAAAACGCGAGGCAGGAAGTAAATAGGTTACTTGCATTAATTTTGATTTAAGTATAAATAGGTGTGGTGAGTCCTGTGTTTTCCAGTAGATAATAATAAATAAATAAAAGAAAACATACACTTCCTCACAAATTATCGTACCTTGTTCATTATTATCATTACTATTGGGAAATCTCTAAACTGGTGTAAATCTGAGTGACGAAAATGCAAATCAGTGTGTATGTCTGTCGTTTTATTTTTATTTTTATTTTTTCTTGAAGATTAACACTTTTCCATGCGTTTTCTATGAGTTTTCCCAATAGTAGGTGAGGCGTGTGCACTGCGGTCCCTGCGTGCGTTGTTATGTACGTAAGAGTGTAAATAGGAGCGTGTAGTGTACATACTGTAGGTGTTTCGTGTTAAGAGAGAGAGAAATTGACATTTATTTATACATACATTTTAATATATATAACTATATCCTTATGCATTATGAATAAAATGAATTATTGTGAAGATCTTTGTGTTTGCCGTATTTCCTCTTGCTGTTTTTTTTTTCTTTTCTGTTTGTAGTGATTTTTTATTTACATTTTTGTTTGAAATGAAGATGAAGTTATATATGAAAGAGTTTTGAAAATTATTACAGAACTTACGTATTTTTCTTTTCTAACATATTTCCTCCTCCTCTTCCTCCTCTTCTCATCTTCAAAATATGGAGCAGGGCAACAAACAAAAAAATAAAAGATAATGAGATCAAACAAGAGAGAGAGGAGAGAGAGAGAGAGAGAGAGAGAGAGAGAGAGAGAGAGAGAGAGAGAGAGAGAGAGAGAGAGAGAGAGAGAGAGAGAGAAATTGATCAATGGAAAGAAACAAACGAACCTCTTCTAGTCAATATAAAACCGGAAGAAATGAAAAAAAAAGCCTATTATACAATTAAAACCATTTAGCACCGCCTCAAACACTTCCAAGATAAAGGGTTGCCGGGACATTCCTCAGCCCTTATCTCCCCGCCGGCGATAGTGGCTGATGGAGATAAGGGGTCGGCTAAAGGGGCGGCTGAAAGGACTGTCAAAAGGCGGGCTTATCTTAAGGACCCTTCATGGAGGAGCCGAAGAGGGGAAGTGGGAAGGGAGCTCGTTTACAAGGGTTTCATCTGTGTGTGTGTGTGTGTGTGTGTGTGTGTGTGTGTGTGTGTGTGTCACCATCTCTCTCTCTCTCTCTCTCTCTCTCTCTCTCTCTCTCTCTCTCTCTCTCTCTCTCTCTCTCTCTCAACCTAATTTTTCCCTTATTGTCTTATGCGACTGTCAAAAAGATTGGGCTTCGTAGTGTTTATATAATCGAAGATCCATATTAAACAAGTCCGTAACTTTATTGACTGCAAAATGAAATATACAACTATTCATTAAGCAAGTACAGAACGAAGAAGCAAACAAGTATTTCAAGAAGAAAGGCTAACAAGGTACAATAAAATCCCTCTCATCCGGCATTCGAGTATCCGGCAGCTTCAAGTATCCGGCACATTTTTCCCCGAGCCTTAAAATCAATAAAAAATCAATGTGTACTCATAAATATCGATTAAAATTCCCGCGCGAGGCATACTTTGTCCCCTCGCCACCAAAGCGCACTGCTTCGCGCCAACCGCGGCCCACTGCACTGTGTTTACTCAGTGACTCAGTCCCGCGTGTGCACTGTTTAATCGCCTGACGCCTTCATCATGCCTAAAGTTGTAGAAAAGAGAAAGCGTGTTGTGCTTACACTTAAGCAGCTGATCAGATCAGCTGATCTTTGTTATGGTAAGATGCGTGAGTGTAGGGTGGTGATCGTGGACATAATTTAACTTCTATTCAAGTATCCGGCAATATTCAAGTATCTGGCATGTCGGCGGTCCCTTTGATGCCGGATAAGAGAGATTTTACTGTAGTTAACTATTTGGGAATTATGTAAAAGCTTGAGGAAGAATTGAGAGAAAAAAATATGTATACAGATTGAAAAAAAAAAAAATACGGGAATTGAGAAAGAAAGCTTGCCCTAAAAACAAGTAAATAGGTAAGCAAATAATAGTAATAATAATACGAAGGAGTGCCGTTGGAATGTCGGAAAACATTAGTGCTCAGCTGGCGGTGCTGAGGCGGCGGCGGGCACGCACATACGTAAACAGTCATAAATTTTCCTCCATTTCGTGGTTTGCTTGAACTGAACACCTGTGGAAACAGTACCAAGTTAAAACCCGAGATACTACTGAGGAGTGACAATGTACTAAGAAGTGGGGAGAGATCAAACAGAAGAGAGGAGACGAGGAACTGCAGGGTAACCCCTTCTTTATAAGGTAGAGTAACGGTAATTGTTTGTAACTTGGGATTAGGGTTGTACATCTAACATCTATATTTTTCTTTTCCTTTCCTTGTGTTGTGGTGTGTGTGTGTGTGACAAGAAACTCATATTTGGTAAGAATAAGTTGTTAGGTAAGAGATGTTTTTCCTCAATAAACGGTCATGGCTGTGTTGGCGATCCTGTCCAGGCGCCCCTTGGACTAGGCAGTGCTATTTTAGTTCATTTTGCTGCTCTGGCCCTCTCCTCTCTGTTATTTGTTTGGTTCTTGTCTTATTTTTCCTCCTTAAAAGTGATGGTTAATCTATACACCTGTATCACGGACTAGAAGTAGCCAAAGAAGGATATTGCTACGTGTTATGAAGAATTATCAGTAAGCTATGCGTTTTGAAACACTTTAAGAGTTTCCAGCTGACTTGTCGCTCTCATGGATTTGTTTCTGTTGATAATGCAGAATCCTTGTTAAAATATCACTAAAAACATTAGAGCATCCGTGAAAACCTGTATAATCTCTGCTACAGCCTATTAAAAGGTGTCGAGATAAGACGCCACGTTTGAGATGGTCCAAGTAGTGGCCTGCCGCGCAGTGGCCAAAACAAGTGTGACGGCTTGGCCCATGAAATCTTACGACCCTCTCTCAAAACGTGATGTCAAAGAAAATTTCTAAACTAAAATGACGTTTCTTAATAATAATCTCACCATACAGTAGAAAAGTTTGCATGATTCTGATTCACCTCATATAAAAAATGAAGTCGGAAGTGTATTGTTTACATCTTATGTGCAGAAGAACTCTCAGTGTGTTTTTGTCATCCCGCATGGTGCCTCAGAGCGAGAAGGATGACCCTACAACCATAAAAGAAGGTGCATTAAACATAGCTTCATGTATATCACTATTCTTTCCCCTCATACTTCTCTCTCTTATCTCATTCACCATTAACCTTCACCATTCATCCCATCCCTCCAAACCCAAGCCAGTTCCTTCATCTGTTTTCTTTCCCCTCAAGACAAGGTCACGGTGGAGCCCACGCCTGCCCCGGGACCCAGTAAGACTAACAAGACGGGCATGTTATGTGTGGGAGTGAGTTAGGTGGTCACAGTTTGAGTGGTGCGTGGATGGAGTGCCAAAGGAGGTGTTGTTCACATCAGTCAGTGATTTATTTGCTTTGAGCTGTCACACTTTATCCTCAAGGTAATATATTAAGGGCTTGTTAGAGAG
>NC_087174.1:7272500-7277500 GCF_035594125.1 Scylla paramamosain
CACCTCTTACCTGCCTACTTTACCTTTTTCCCTCTTCACAATATTTGGCCTGCCTAAGCCTACCCAAGAGGCATTTATTATAAGCCTCTATCTTCCCCAGCCATCTTGCTCCTGCTCTTTTCCCTCCCCCTAATAGACGTTATCTCAAGGGAGGATCGGAGGAGAGGGAGGGAGAGGGAGAGAGGGAGAGAGGGAGAGAGGAAGAGTGAGAGTGAGAGGGAGAGGCAAGGTGTGAGATGAGCCGATCTCTATTTGTCTCGTGGTCAGGTCGAGAACGGAAGCTTATTTTTTTTTTTAGAGAGAGAGAGAGAGAGAGAGAGAGAGAGAGAGAGAGAGAGAGAGAGAGAGAGAGAGAGAGAGAGAGAGAGAGAGAGATTGGGAGGTTGACTGACTGACTGACTGACTGACTGAGGCCCTTTCACATTATGCAGTTTCTTGCGGCGTCTTGGTGCGGCTGCCGGATCGGAAATGCTTGTGATTGGTGCCTCACTGATTGACTAACTGGCTGATCTATAGCTTGGTAAATTAAATGACTGACTAATCAAATTAAGAGACCCTATGATTGACTAAATGAATGACTTGCAGCCTGATTCACTCACCCACTCACTCACTCACTCACTCACTCACTCACTCACTCACTCACTCACCAACTCACTCACTCAGTATCAAACAGCAAATAAAAGAAAATCGTGAAATATGAGAACATTTAAAAGTTAGTGAAAAAAATCGCCTTTATATTAAAAGAGAACGCGAATCACACAAGAAATTAAGAACATAGTGAATTTAAACAGGAACAAGAAGGAGAAAGACGGAAGAAAATAAGAAAGACAAACATGGATTGAGACGATATTATTAGAGGAAGTCACACCGGACATAGACACACACACACACACACACACACACACACACACACACCGACAGATTTATTACACCTGTGGATTACCTGTTCATTTCCTGTTGTGGATGTTTGTTTGTAGTGTTAGTAGTGGTGGTGGTGATAGTGGTGGTGGTGGTGGTGGTGATGGTGGTGCTGCTGGTGGTGGTGGTGAAAGAATTAGAGCGGAAACAAGTGATAAGTCTGATACATGTCGCAACTTAGTAAAAATATTTATAGTGCATTGTTATCGCCATCACTCTCACCCGCACCATCACCACCATCACCATCATCATCGTCATCATCATCGTCACCATCATCATCATCATCATCATCAATAGGCCTATCAGGAGTGCCGGAATGGAGGGCACTTTCTTCCCTAGTCCGCGGGAGGCTGAGGAGAAAGTGGTGCCGAAAGGTAGGCTTTTGCTCCCTCTCCTCCTCCTCCTCCTCCTCCTCCTCCTCCTCCTCCTCTAGTCTTTCCATCTCCCGGCCACACCCTTTACCATCACCACCACCACTACACACTTACACACACACACACACACACACACACACACACACACACACACACACCTCCACATTATCATCACTATACACTAACACCCACGCCACCACACCCTGTTCCATATACACCCTATACAGCACTCCATATATACCATTACTACACCCACCATTCCCTTTACTCCACCACCACCACCATCACCACCAACTTAACTCATCCCCCCATCTCTTGCCCATCACTACTGTCACTTTCCCCGTATTACAAGAGCTGCATCTATTATTACTGTTCCTAAGGGTTTTTTAATGGTACAGTGTCTGAGTTCTCGCCCCTTCCCCGTCACCCATTAAATCAGTGGTTGGTTTTCAAGAGGTGAGGGGGGTACGGCAGGTATGGTAACACTGATTCCTGATTTTTTTTTTCTCTCTCTCTCTCTCTCTCTCTCTCTCTCTCTCTCTCTCTCTCTCTCTCTCTCTCTCTCTCTCTCTCTCTCTCTCTCTCTCTCTCTCTCTCTCTCTCTCTTCTGTCATTTTTTTGAGGTGTAAATATTAAGTTACGGTTTAAATGTTAATAGATTAATTTTTTTTCTTGTTTTTTTTATCTTTTATTCTCAGATTCTTCCTGTTTTGTGGATTCCTTTTTATTTTTTTGTTTTGTTAATTGTGATATGTTTTTTTTCGTTTCTTTTTCCTTTCTTTCTTTTTTTTTTTTGCATAAATATATACTTTCCTGTGTTTTGTTTGTCTTTTGGCCTTTCCTTGTATCAGTCATTGCCCCCCTCCTCTCTCTCTCTCTCTCTCTCTCTCTCTCTCTCTCTCTCTCTCTCTCTCTCTCTCTCTCTGGCCACTTAACATTCATCACCTCGTAATTAAGGGAAGATTCATAACCACCACCATTTTTTTTCTTTTTTACTTTTCTCATCACTATTTCATTTTAAAGTTTTCCTCTTCCCGCCCCTTTTCAGTTCCTCCCACTCGCCTCTCCCTCCCTCCAGCCCCTCACACTGACCATCGATTTTTTTAAGTTCCGCCCACGTGTTCCACCCTCCCCCTTGACCTCCCCCTTGTCTACCCCTTAATCTTCCTCCACTCCTCCTCCTCCTCCTCCTCCTCTTCCTCTTCCTCCTCTGCCGTCTTTGACTTTTCCTTCCTCCCACCTTTCAGATCTTTTCTTCCTTGTTTCTTTTCCTTAATACCTCCTCTTCTCTTTCCCTCTCTTTCCTCTTGAGTGCTTGTAGTTTATTTTCTTATGAGTAAAATTGCTTAGTGCTGCTGAAATAAAACTACCTGTCATTAGGAGTCAAAGGGTTTGCATGGAAATTAATTTAGGCTTTAGAGATTCCACATTTGTTATTACCAGTTAGAGGGTTAGCGTGGAAGTTAATCTAGACTTTTAAAAACCCCCCTTTTACGTTTGTTGTCAGCAGTTAAGGGGTTAGCATGAAAATGAATCTACACTTCTATAAAACCCCTCGTACATTTGTCACTTGTCATCATCAGCAGTCCGAGGGTTAACATGGCAGCTACGTAATGGAGACTCTCAGAAACACTTCCACCGTGCAAAGACCTTCATTTGTTGCCAGTCTCCGCTGCGGTTTGATGCTCACGTCTGGCAGGAGGAACGAAGTGGGGAAAAAAGGGAGAAAAAAAAAAAAACAGGAAGAAGGTTCATCCCGTTATGGTGTTTTTCCCCTTATTTAGTCTCATTCACATCAATTCACATTTACGACTTTTGTTACCAGCTCACACCTCCTCATGTCTGATGCTGTTGTGTTGTGCCAGTCCCCCTCTCGCCGCCTGGCGCCGTCTTTTTTTTTTTTTTTTTTTTTTTTTTGCCACCATTTCCTGGCGTGTTCTGACTGTCTGGGTCTTCTGCTGGATATCACTGGAGTAACGTTTGAGTTTTCATCGGGGGGCTACGTCGGGTTAATGTTTAGGCAACGCTTCCCTGCGACACTGATACACAGCGATGGTAAGATACGTGGATATGAAACAGATGTGTACACGTTCTGAATTAGGTTAGGTTAGGTTAGGTTAAGTTAGGTTAGGTTACGTTAGGTTAAGTTAGGTTAGGTTAGGTTAAGTTAGGTTAGGTTATGTTAGGTTAGGTTAGGTTAGGTTAAGTTGGTTAGGTTAGGTTAGGTTAAGTTAGGTTAGGTTATGTTATGTTATGTTAGGTTAGGTTAGGTTAAGTTAAGTTAGGTTAGGTTAAGTTAGGTTAGGTTAGGTTAGGTTAGGTTAGGTTAAGTTAGGTTAGGTTAAGTTAAGTTAGGTTAGGTTATGTTAGGTTAGGATAAGTTAGGTTAGGTTAGGTTAAGTTAAGTTAGGTTAGGTTAAGTTAGGTTAGGTTAGGTTAGGTTAAGTTAGGTTAGGTTCGGTACAGTACTGATGCTGATGAATACTAGTGATAAAATGCTGAAATTATATAATACAGATGCAAATATTAAGGAAGCAGAAGAAGTACGTGGCAAACTGCATTGTATTCTTTTAGGTTAAGTTAGATTAGGTTAAGTTCTATACTGATACTAGTGAATACTAATGATAAAATACTGAAATTATATAATACAGATGCAAATATCAAGACACCAGAAGAATTACGTGGCAAACTACATCATATTCTGTTAAGTTAGGTTAGATTAGGTTCGGTTCCATACTGATACTAATGAACACTGATAATAAAATACTGAAATATGATACAAATGCAAAATATCAAGACACCACAAGAATTACGTGACAAACTACTGAACTCGTGACCCGGATGGAAAATGTAGAATCAATGAACAATGAATAAACGAGTATGCCAGGGGAGAAAGTAAACAGACTACCGCATGCTCCCAGGTTAAGGATAGGGAGATGAGCACAACGGTACAGCGCCACGGTGGATATGCTCCTGCCCTGTCTTGCTTTTCCCGCATGGTGTTGGAATAGGAAGAGGGAAGGGGAGGAGAGAGGAAGGGAGGGGAGATGGCAAAGGAGGGTGATAAGAGGTTACTTCCCTTCTCCTTCCCTATTCTCTTCCCCTCCCTCTCTCCCTCCCTCCCTTTTTCTCTCTGTGTGTGCTTTCCTCCCCTCCGTTCCTCCCGTCCTCCCTTCCTTTTCCATACGTCCCTCCCTTGCTACTTCCTCCCCGGCGTAGTACACACACACACACACACACACACACACACACGGGAGGGGGGGACGCGGAAACAAATGATTATTGTAATGGAGGGTCAGAGGGTCAGTTAGACGCCGCCACCACCACCACCACCACCACCACCACCACCACCACCACTACTCGACTCAAAAGATCACCACCATAAGCGTCACATCAGTACAGTACTACACCACACTCAGCACCACCACATCCTTTGCTCCACCACCTTGTCCTTCACCACGGCTCACAACACAGAGAGCTTCACCACTCTATCACCAGTCCCACCACTCTTTTTTTTTTTTTTTCTCCTGTTTGATCATTTACCTGTCCTAACAATAACTAGATAGAATAATGAAAGAAAATTGTCATATTCGGTATGATAAAACCTCATTATGACATAGATAGATAGATATAGACTGATTGACAAATAGGTAATTAGATAGCTAGGTAGATTAAACGATAGATAGATAGATAAACAGGTAAATAGGC
>NC_087174.1:7287500-7295000 GCF_035594125.1 Scylla paramamosain
GAGATGCTGAGTTGGTAAGGGTGATTTTTGTATCTAGGTAGAGATTGGTGTTTATTAAAGGTAAAGTAAGGGTACATAGCAAGTTTTTGGAGCTGTTATTGTGTGTGGTTGTAGTTGTATGTAGTAATAGTGGTGGTGGTGGTAGTTGTTGTTGTTGTTGTTGTTGTTGTTGAAGAAGTAAGATAGAAACAGTAGTGGCATTTAGAATGTTATAAGTTTGTCGAAAAGTTTATAATCAGCATAAATTTTTAAAGGCGAAAGTGCAAAATAAATAAAAGTTTGAAACAATGTACAAAGAGAAGAGTCGCCACCACCACCACCACCACCACCACCACCACCACCACCACCACCACCACCACCACCACCACCAACACCACCATTATAATTATCATCATCATCATCATCATCATCATTCATTCATCCCCCTCACCAGTGACACCCACACCATTACCCCATCAATCCCTGTGCCCCATTCTTACCCATCACGTCACACTCCCTCCCCCTCCCTCATCCCCTACCCCGTAACCAACATTTTTTTTTTTTTTTTTTTTTTTTTTATGTAGGAAGGATACTGGCCAAGGGCAACAAAAATCTAATAAAAAAAAATGCCCACTGAAATGCCAGTCCCTAAAAGGGTCAAAGCAGTGGTCAAAAATTGGTGGATAAGTGTCTTGAAACCTCCCTCTTGAAGGAATTCAAGTCATAGGAAGGTGGAAATACAGAAGCAGGCAAGGAGTTCCAGAGTTTACCAGAGAAAGGGATGAATGATTGAGAATACTGGTTAACTCTTGCGTTAGAGAGGTGGACAGAATAGGAGTGAGAGAAAGAAGAAAGTCTTGTGCAGCGAGGCCGCGGAAGGAGGGGAGGCATGCAGTTAGCAAGATCAGAAGAGCAGTTAGCATGAAAATAGCGGTAGAAGACAGCAAGAGATGCAACATTGCGGCGGTGAGAGAGAGGCTGAAGACAGTCAGTTAGAGGAGAGGAGTTGATGAGACGAAAAGCTTTTGATTCCACCCTGTCTAGAACAGCAGTATGAGTGGAACCCCCCCAGACATGTGAAGCATACTCCATACATGGACGGATAAGGCCCTTGTACAGAGTTAGCAGCTGGGGGGTGAGAAAAACTGGCGGAGACGTCTCAGAACACCTAACTTCATAGAAGCCGTTTTAGCTAGAGATGAGATGTGAAGTTTCCAGTTCAGATTATAAGTAAAGGACAGACCGAGGATGTTCAGTGTAGAAGAGGGGGACAGTTGAGTGTCATTGAAGAAGAGGGATAGTTGTCTGGAAGATTGTGTCGAGTTGATAGATGGAGGAATTGAGTTTTTGAGGCATTGAACAATACCAAGTTTGCTCTGCCCCAATCAGAAATTTTAGAAAGATCAGAAGTCAGGCGTTCTGTGGCTTCCCTGCGTGATATGTTTACCTCCTGAAGGGTTGGACGTCTATGAAAAGACGTGGAAAAGTGCAGGGTGGTATCATCAGCATAGGAGTGGATAGGACAAGAAGTTTGGTTTAGAAGATCATTAATGAATAATAAGAAGAGAGTGGGTGACAGGACAGAACCCTGAGGAACACCACTGTTAATAGATTTAGGAGAAGAACAGTGACCGTCTACCACAGCAGCAATAGAACGGTCAGAAAGGAAACTTGAGATGAAGTTACAGAGAGAAGGATAGAAACCGTAGGAGGGTAGTTTGGAAATCAAAGCTTTGTGCCAGACTCTATCAAAGGCTTTTGATATGTCCAAGGCAACAGCAAAAGTTTCACCAAAGTCTCTAAAAGAGGATGACCAAGACTCAGTAAGGAAAGCCAGAAGATCACCAGTAGAGCGTCCTTGACGGAACCCATACTGGCGATCAGATAGAAGGTTGTGAAGTGATAGATGTTTAAGAATCTTCCTGTTGAGGATAGATTCAAAAACTTTAGATAAGCAGGAAATTAAAGCAATAGGACGGTAGTTTGAGGGATTAGAGCGGTCACCCTTTTAGGAACAGGTTGAATGTAGGCAAACTTCCAGCAAGAAGGAAAGGTAGATGTTGACAGACAGAGCTGAAAGAGTTTGACTAGGCAAGGTGCAAGCACGGAGGCACAGTTTCGGAGAACAATAGGAGGGACCCCATCAGGTCCATAAGCCTTCTGAGGGTTTAGGCCAGCGAGGGCATGGAAAACATCATTACGAAGAATTTTAATACGAGGCATGAAGTAGTCAGAGGGTGGAGGAGAGGGAGGAACAAGCCCAGAATCGTCCAAGGTAGAGTTTTTAGCAAAGGTTTGAGCAAAGAGTTCAGCTTTAGAAATAGATGTGATAGCAGTGGTGCCATCTGGTTGAAGTAGAGGAGGGAAAGAAGAAGAAGCAAAGTTATTGGAGATATTTTTGGCTAGATGCCAGAAATCACGAGGGGAGTTAGATCTTGAAAGGTTTTGACATTTTCTGTTAATGAAGGAGTTTTTGGCTAGTTGGAGAACAGACTTGGCATGGTTCCGGGCAGAAATATAAAGTGCATGAGATTCTGGTGAAGGAAGGCTTAAGTACCTTTTGTGGGCCACCTCTCTATCATGTATAGCACGAGAACAAGCTGTGTTAAACCAAGGTTTAGAAGGTTTAGGACGAGAAAAGAGTGAGGAATGTACGCCTCCATGCCAGACACTATCACCTCTGTTATGCGCTCAGCACACAAAGACGGGTCTCTGACACGGAAGCAGTAGTCATTCCAAGGAAAATCAGCAAAATACCGCCTCAGGTCCCCCCAACTAGCAGAGGCAAAACGCCAGAGGCACCTTCGCTTAGGGGGATCCTGAGGAGGGATTGGAGTGATAGGACAAGATAAAGATATGAGATTGTGATCGGAGGAGCCCAACGGAGAAGAAAGGGTAACAGCATAAGCAGAAGGATTAGAGGTCAGGAAAAGGTCAAGAATGTTGGGCGTATCTCCAAGACGGTCAGGAATACGAGTAGGGTGTTGCACCAATTGCTCTAGGTCATGGAGGATAGCAAAGTTGTAGGCTAGTTCACCAGGATGGTCAGTGAAGGGAGAGGAAAGCCAAAGCTGGTGGTGAACATTGAAGTCTCCAAGAATGGAGATCTCTGCAAAAGGGAAGAGGGTCAGAATGTGCTCCACTTTGGAAGTTAAGTAGTCAAAGAATTTCTTATAGTCAGAGGAGTTAGGAGAGAGGTATACAGCACAGATAAATTTAGTATGAGAATGACTCTGTAGTCGAAGCCAGATGGTGGAAAACTCGGAAGATTCAAGAGCGTGGGCACGAGAGCAGGTTAAGTCATTGCGCACATAAACGCAGCATCCAGCTTTGGATCGAAAATGAGGATAGAGAAAGTAGGAGGGAACAGAAAAGGGGCTACTGTCAGTTGCCTCAGACACCTGAGTTTCAGTGAGGAAAAGAAGATGAGGTTTAGAAGAGGAGAGGTGGTGTTCTACAGATTGAAAATTAGATCTTAGACCGCGAATGTTGCAGAAGTTAATGAAGAAAAAGTTGAGGGGGTGTCAAGACACTTACGGTCGTCGACGGAAAGGCAGTCCGACCTGGGGACATTTATGGTCCTCCCCAGATGGGGACTCCGAGGCTGGTGTAGGAGTCGCCATGATTTTAAAATTTTTTTGAGTGAAGGGTGTGTGTGTTATTAGGTGCTTGTAGTTTTGTGTGGAGGAAGAGAGTTGTCTTTAGAGGGCAGGCTGTGACTACCCCCTTGTGTTGTGAGACACAAAGGGAAACGTTCAGTGAGGTCACAGCTGGGTTTAATGATAAGTTCACAGCACCCCCTGAACAGTGCTTTAGACCTCACTGGGAGTAATTATCGTTTCGGCAGGTGTCTACTATTATTACGTGCAAACTAATCAACTTGCAGTAGTTCTCTCTCTCTCTCTCTCTCTCTCTCTCTCTCTCTCTCTCTCTCTCTCTCTCTCTCTCTCTCTCTCTCTCTCTCTCTCTCTCTCTCAAAACACAATGGTTGATTAAAATAAGGGTAATTGGAAGCTTTATTAAAACACACGCACACACACACACACACACACACACACACACACACACACACACACACACACACGAGGCGATGTCTGGCAATGAAGGGGGGTGGTTGGGGTGTTCCATGGCGGGTGGGTGGTTGGGGGTGGGGGTGGGGTTTGGCAGGAAGTGATGTGGACCAATCAGCGTGTCGCCTGGGGCATCACCCGACTCCTTATTGGTCAGTCCGCTGCCGACAGTACCTGGGGCAGTGTTTCCCTTGTGGGTCCCTGTAAGATACCCCGCGTGTATTGAGGGAGAGGTGGTGGTGGTGGTGGTGGTGGTACTACTACTACTACTACTACTACTACTACTACTACTACTACTACTACTACTACTACTACTACTACTACTACTACTACTACTACTACCACATTTGCTACTGTGGCTGCTATTACTCCTCCTCCTCCTCCTCCTCCTCCTACTCCTACTACAACTTCTATACTTCTGATTGTACTATTACTACTATCATCACCGCAACTACCATCCCCACCTATAGATCCCCTCGGAACACACACACACACACACACACACACACACACACACACACACACACACACACACACAGCACCTGGGAAAAAGCATCCATCCCGTCTCATTCCCTCTCACTCGCCCTAAATATAATTCCCGGCTGTCACGCTACAAATCAAATCCGTGCAGGGAAGCGAGGCGGGAGTGACACGTGCTGTACAGTGCCTTGTGTTGATGCAGGTGTGTTTCTGTTTGAATGTCTGGGTGTGGCAGGTGGGGAGTACTCGTGTGTGTGTGTGTGTGTGTGTGTGTGTGTTTGTTGATCATGTCCTCTTTCTGCGTCGTGTGCTGCGCGAGGGAAGGGTTTCAAATGTGACTTGTGTGTGTGCATGTGTCAGTTTGTGTGAGCGTTTGGGTGATGTTTGTTTTGATAAGTGTCTATGAGAAGATGTAGTAGTGGTGGTGGTGGTTGTGGTAGTAGTAGTAGTAGTAGTAGTAGTAGTAGTATAATTAATGGAGTTAGCACAGACAAACTCCTCGTCCTCCTCCTCCTCCTCCTTTCCTTCTTCTTCTTCTTCTTCTTCTTCTTCTTCTTCTTCTTCTTCTTCTTCTTCTTCTTCTTCTTCTTCTTCTTCTTCACTTCACCACCACCACCACCACTCCCCCTGAGCTACCAAGTATTACAAATCATTAAGGTGTTCATTTGCAAGTAAGTGCAGTGGATCCAGCCAGCCAGGTGTTGCTACGTGCTATCCGTGGGGTCAGGTGTGCTCAGGTGTGCTAAGGTGCTGTGAGTCAAGTGGCGTGACGCAAACCTCGCCCTATCACGCCCATAAGGTACCGAGTGGGTGATATTTCAGTGTGTTGCGCCCCTTTTAGTGTTCCTAGACATCCTTTTAGCATCGATCACTGGTACTCATGCTAGTATTCTGGAAAAACTGCGCGGCACCTCCATTACTTTCAAAAGGCTCTAGTTGAAGTGACACAAGGTTTTAAGGATGTTTTTACGGTTCTAGTGACAGATTAACGAGATTTCTGCTTTATTAACAGGAAAAACAGTCTTGGGACCCCGGCTTATCATCTCTGTGGGCTTTGAAAATAGTGGTGAGAGAGCAAAGAGTTTTTTTGAATTCGGGCCTTACTGCTACTAACACTAACCCACTCACCCACCACCCACTCCCACCACCCACTCGTCCACCTACCGTCTGTCCTCTTCTCCCAGTATGACCAAGTAAAGGATTTCACCTAAGGGGATCTTGCACTGTTGCCAAACCAGCCGGATGGGAACGCATCCTTTGAAGCTACTAGGATGCTGTGTGTGTGTGTGTGTGTGTGTGTGTGTGTGTGTGTGTGTGTGTGTGTGTGTGTGTGTGTGTGTGTGTGTGTTAGCTCATTTCTAGATTAATGTAATTCAGTCCCTTGATATGCAAATTCTAAAAAACAAAATCTGTTACAATAATAAAATCTTTACTTAAATTCCACTACTACTACTACTACTACTACTACTACTACTACTACTACTACTACTACTACTACTACTACTACTACTACTACTACTACTACTACTTGTGGCCGAACACCTGGACATAGGGAAACCTCAGGTGTGGAGGAAGAAAAGGTGGGAGGAAGGGAGGGGAAAGAGGGGGACAAGGGAGAGGCAATGAGGGAAGGAGGGAGGAACTGAAGCAGAGAGAGAGGGAGGGTGATAAAGAGAGAAGAAGACTAGGAGGGAGAAAGGCGTGGCATAGAGTAGGGAGGATAAAAAGGGAAGGGAGATAAATTGAGTGTTGAAGGAATGGATGGGACTGGGGAGAGAAAAGTGAATGGTAGGGAGGTAAAATGTGGGGAGGATAAAAAAAAGAGAGATGGGAGAGAGAGAGTGATGGGAGGAAACTTGAGTATGATGGAAGGGAGGGGAGAGAGAAGTAATGGGGTAGAGCCGAGAAAGAATGATAAAGAAGGGAAGAAGAGGAAAACTGAGACTTAAATAATGTGAAGGAGGAAAAAGAAGAGGAAGAAGGCAAGCAAAATAAATAAGGAAAGTAAGAATGTAAATAAACAGATGCAGTAATGAAGTATTTAAGTATTAATGTTTCAGAGAGAGAGAGAGAGAGAGAGAGAGAGAGAGAGAGAGAGAGAGAGAGAGAGAGAGAGAGAGAGAGAGAGCACCTAATCTGAGGAGTTTATCTGTCTTGCCCGCCTCCGTCTACCACCTGGTCTCCGGCACGCTCCCCCTACCTCCCTGCCTTCCTCTCACCTTCTCTCTCACCTTCCCTCTCTCATCTCCGCCATCCAAGGCCGTGCAGTGACCCTTTCTTATCCGGGATGAGCAAAAGTTTCCTCTCTCTCTTCCCGAAGGTCACTACTACTACTACTACTACTACTACTACTACTACTACTGCTACTACTACTACTACTACTACTACTACTGCTGCTGCTGCTGCTGCTGCTACTACTGCTACTACTACTACTACTACTACTACTACTACTACTACTACTACTACTAATGAGGGAGGTTTCAAAGCACTTATCCTCAAATTTTGGATAACACTTGATCTTTCTTGTTTTTTTTACTACTACTACTACTACTACTACTACTACTATTACTACTACTACTACTATTACTACTACTACTTTTGTCCTTCACGTGACTCAAGTTTATTGAAGAGAAAGAAATGATTTCAATGAAGAGGATTAGATGATATAATTTTATCTTCTTTTTTTTTTCTTCTTCTTCTTTTCCTCCTCCTCCTCCTCCTCCTCCTCCATACATACACACGACATGATGGGAACGAAGCAAAGAAAATGAGTAGGAAGTGAGATTAACGTCATAGTGCCCTTCCCTTGTGTGTGTGTGTGTGTGTGTGTGTGTGTGTGTGTGTGTGTGTGTGTGTGTGTGTGTGTGTGTGTGTGTGTGTGTGTGTGTGCCCCGGTGACCGTCTGACTCCTGTGTACGGCCTGGAGGGAGTTTGCAGCGTTCCTAGAGGGTGCTGATAGGAGGAGGAGGAG
>NC_087174.1:7305000-7325000 GCF_035594125.1 Scylla paramamosain
AGAGAGAGGAAAAAAAAAAAAACTAAAACGAAAGGAAAAAAATCTAAGAGAGAGAGAGAGAGAGAGAGAGAGAGAGAGAGAGAGAGAGAGAGAGAGAGAGTCCTTTTGGTATCAGTAAGGGAATCTTCAGAAGCAGGATCATAAATGAGAATAATACTGGACTTGCGGGGGCGTGAGAGAAGAGTCCAGTTATAACTTTGTGGCGTGACGAACAGGAGGAGGAGGAGGAGGAGGAGGAGGAGGAGGAGGAGGAGGAGGAGGAGGAGGAGGAGGGGAATGAGGAAGTGGTTTTGGTAAAGATGAGAGAGAGAGAGAGAGAGAGAAGGGAAAGAGGAAGCAAAGAAGATTTACATGTGTTTAGTGTGAGTGTGTGTGTGTGTGTGTGTGTGTGTGTGTGTGTGTGTGTGTGTGTGTGTGTGTGTGTGTGTCTGTCTGTCTGTCTGACGCATATCTGATGGTGGGATCTTATCGGGTCACACCTACACACACACACACACACACACACACACACACACACACACACACACACACACACACACACACACACACACACGCACGTCCCTTCATTCCTTTCTTCGTCTCCAGGGCTATAAAGGTTTGCCTGTCTATATAACTCTCTCTCTCTCTCTCTCTCTCTCTCTCTCTCTCTCTCTCTCTCTCTCTCTCTGGCAGGTCGTTAACTCACATACTTTACCAAATAGACGTTATAAAGAAGTCAAATATAACAAATAAATTTAAAAGGGAACATCGATACAAGAAATTCAAGGTTACACATCAAACACTCAGGTTTAGTAATGAAAGAAAACGAGGTATTGTCCAAACAGGTGAAGAAAGAGAGAGAGAGAGAGAGAGAGAGAGAGAGAGAGAGAGAGAGAGAGAGAGAGAGAGAGAGAGAGAGAGAGTGGTAAGAGGGGTGGTTTGTAAATATTTCAGGAATGTCGCTGAAGTGTTGACTCGTTCACCATCTCAAAGGCTTGTGTTGCGCTGCTGCAGACGCTGACGGACGCTAAACACACTGTAAGGTTTTTGTGGATAAGGACTGGTTTTGCTGTCGCCTGGTGGAAAGATTAGATTTATACAGGAAACTCTTGGTACAGGAAAACGTATCTAGAAATATGTATGGAAGGTGTAACATGATAAAAGAGAGGAATAGATTGATAGGTGGATGGATATTCAAATAGACAGACGGACAAACAGATGGATAGATAAATAGATAGATAAATAGGTAGATAGATAGATAGATAGATAGATAGATAGATAGATTCAGAGAGAGAGAGAGAGAGAGAGAGAGAGAGAGAGAGAGAGAGAGAGAGAGAGAGAGAGAGAGAGAGAGAGAGAGAGAATTAAACCAAAATAACGAGAATTGACAATCTCGCACAACAAATCAAAGTCGAAAAAAAGAAAACACACACACACACACACACACACACACACACACACACACACACACACACACACACACACACACACACACACACACACACACACACACACAGAATCACTTGACGTCTCACAATCCTGTCTGGTCGTCTCGCCAAGTGGCTGCCAGACAGGAAGCCAGCGCGCAGGTCACTAATTAGGGGACTTGACACCTGCTGACACCTGGACACTGGCGGCTTCCCTCTAGGCGCGATTCTTCACCCGGTGTTGTTTACTGTTCAGACCAGCGACCTTGAAATGTGAGGTGGATTTGTGTATTAATTTGGAACCAGACCTGTTTCTTTGTTTGTGAGTCTCTTTTGTTTTCTTTCTTTCTCTTTTTCCCTTCTGTTTGTCTTCCTTTCCTGTTATTTTCGTTTCCCTTTCGCTTTCTCTTTCAGTCAGTCAGTCAGTCAGTCAGTCAGTTTGTATGTCTGTTTGTCTGTCTGGCAGTCTGTTCTGTCTGTCAGTCAGTCAGTCATTGTGTTTTTCTTGCTTTCTTTTTTTATTCTCTCTCTCTCTCTCTCTCTCTCTCTCTCTCTCTCTCTCTCTCTCTCTCTCTCTCTCTCTCTCTCTCTCTCTCTCTCTCTCTCTCTCTCTCTCTCTCTCTCTCTCTCTCTCTCTCTCTCTCTCTCTCTCTCTCTCTCTCTCTCTCTCTCTCTCTCTCTCTCTCTCTCTCTCTCTCTCTCTCTCTCTCTCTCTCTCTCTCTCTCTCTCTCTCTCTCCGTATCACTTGTATCTTTGTACTGATAAGGAACACAACTGGTTTCTTCCCTCCCCTCATGTCTTTTTGTATCATTATTTTCTTTTCCCACTTGTCTTTCTTTTTTTTTCTTTCATAATTCGTTGTGTACAGTTATGACAAACAGCGAACATAACCGGGCGCAAACACACACACACCGCACATTGAATACCTGACGAGCATCATTGTGGGAAAGAGGAACAAGTCAGCAAGGAGAGAAGGGCAGGTCGTCTGTCTGTTCGCAGCCTCCACCTATCAACATGCTGAGGAGTGACTGAGGTGTGACGCGTCTGATACTGTTATGCAAAACCAAACCTGTACTGATATCACTGACGTTACGTGTTTTATTACGTTGCATTATATCGTATTAAACCTCTCTCTGCGATATGTAACACTTAACAGCGCTATTAATAATGCATGAGGTCTTTATAAGCATCTACAAGAAAGAGGAGGATTAAAAGAGTTTGATTTTGTAATTTTTAGCAGGTGTAACGTTTGGAAGTGGCTGTTGATCAATAAAGGATGTCTCATAGTGGTTAGTAATTAATGAAAGATGTGTCAGATAGCAATGAAAGACCTAACATGCGCTACTATTCATTACATTGCACATATTGTATCACCACGTTACTAAACACTGCTCTGCTGGTGCTTGTGTGTTACTGCATTTCAAGAGGGAGGTTTGGAGACATTTATCCTTCAATTTTGCATGACTTTTGATCTTTCTTTTTGGGAATGAAGCTTTAGTGGGCCTTTTTCACATGAGAGAGAGAGAGAGAGAGAGAGAGAGAGAGAGAGAGAGAGAGAGAGAGAGAGAGAGAGAGAGAGAGAGAGAGAGAGAGAGAGAGAGAGAGAAAAGCTGCGTTACATTGCATTACATTAGCACGATACTATTTAACCCTTTATTTGCACTTTACATTACTTTAGCACAGTACTATACACCACCTTACGAGTACTTTACAACGAAATTAATGACTGTACTACTTTAATTACGGTACAAAGGAAGAACATATGAAAACACTGACATAAGGGAAGCTACAAGAATCCAATGATCTACACAATTATAGTTATTATTTACTTTTGTTACATCACTACAGTATCTCTACATCACTACACTACTACATCACTACCTCACTTGCATTCACTCGTCTACTACAGCACATCATTATTCCATTACTTCACATTACATTATAATATTTCGTCTTTACTTATCTAATCACCTCGATGGAAGTAATTATTGTGACCTAGAAATTTATGTAAATCCTCAGAAAACCTCTTTGTCTCCTCCTCCTCTTCCTCCTCCTCTCACGTGACCCAGCAGGGGAGGAAGCTGAGGTCACCCATTCAGGTTTTCGTGTGAAGAAGGGAGAGAAGAAGAGGAGGAAGGGAAGAGGGGGGTGAAAGGAGGGAAGGAGGGAGGGAGACATGGTGGGGAGGAAAAAAAGAGGGGGATGGAAGTACGGAAAGGAGAGAAGATGGAAAGAGGAGAGGAATGGGAGGAGAGGGGGGAAGATAGAAGAAGGGAGAGAAAAGTGCAGAAAAATGAAAGAAGGGAGAAAGTGACGAAGGTATGGAAGGAGGGAGAAGCGAAGGAAAGAGGAGAGGAAGGGAAGGAGAAGATGAATGAATAAAGAGAGGAAAAAGGAAGATAAAGAAATGAAAGAAGGATAAAGTTAAAGAAGGGAAAAAGGAAGAGAGAAGAGAATAGAACGATAAAGGAAATGATGGAAGGAGGGAAAGAGAAAACACGTGAAAAGAAGAGAAGAAAAGAGAGAGGGATAAAAATACTGGAGGAAAATAAACGAAAGGGAAGAAGGGATGGAGAAAAGGGTGATAGGAGAAAAATAAGAATTAAAGGAGTGAAAAAGAGATAGGATAATAATAATAATGATAATAATAATAATGCTAATTTTATTTCGTCCTAAGGCGTAGAGGGGAGGGAGAAACGAAGGAAGGAGGAGAATGGAGGGAAGGAGAGAGGGAGGGAGGGAAGGGGGGAAGGGGTTATGTTTTCCCTCCCGTCCTGTAGGCAAATGGAGGGTGGTGAGGAAAGATTTACCTCCATCTTTGTTTATTCGCCTCACTGGTATTCGAACTCACACACACACACACACACACACACACACACACACACACACACACACACACACACACACACACACACACACACACACACACACACACACACACACACACACACACACACACACACACACACACACACACACATTCCTTTCTCCCTTCCTTCTCCATATTAGCATTCCAACCTTTCTTTCTTCCTTCTTACTCTCCTCCTTTCTTCCTCACTCTCAGTATGTCTAACAAAATAAATAAGTAAATAAATTAATTAATCTTAGGTCCAGTTATTATTCATATTTTACTCTTTTTCTTTTTTCTATTCTTCTGTCCCCTTTTCCTTCTATGCTTCGTCCGTTTTTTTTGTCTCTACTCGTATTGAAGAATGAATAAAAGAGGGACAGCTAATATAACAGTGAAATAGAACAAATAGATCCTTCATTTTTCACTCTGACGTGTTTGAAAAAATGAGACAAAAGAGAGAAAAAGATAATAAGTTTCGCAGACAAGGAGAACAAAACAGATAGGAGACGGTAATAATAAAATAAAGAAAAAAAATGTGTTTGTGACTAATAGGGCTCAGGACAGAGAGAGAGAGAGAGAGAGAGAGAGAGAGAGAGAGAGAGAGAGAGAGAGAGAGAGAGAGAGAGAGTGTTTGTGTGTGTGTATGTGTGTTCCAGCATTACGTACCGAGAATTACATTACACTGGAGTCCTAATTAGAGAACATACCACACAGGACCTCACGTCGCCACTGTGCTTCGTGTTATTACCAATCCCACGCAGAGGCTGGTCCGCTTTTTGTACCCTGACGCTGCCCCTGGTTTTCCTGTGGCTCATTCTGGGAAGGGCACTGGTGAGGAGCATTGAGGTACTGGGGGTGTCTTGTGTTGATGCTGGTAATAATGATAATGGTTGTGTTGATGGTCGTGGTGGTGGTGGTGGTGGTGGTGGTGGTGGTGGTGGTGCTGTGTTGTTGTTGTTGTTGTTGTTGTTGTTGTTGTTGTTGTTTCTTTTTTATCTTTTTCTTTGTTTCTTTTTCTTTGTTTGTTTGTTTCTTTCTGTCTGTCTGTCTGTCTGTCTGTCTGTCTGTCTGTCTGTCTGTCTGTCTGTCTGTCTTTCTTTCTTTCTTTCTTTCTTTCTTTTTTTCTTCTTTTCCACCACCACCACCACCACCACCACCACCACCACTACTACTACTACTACTACTACTACTACTACTACTACTACTACTACTACTACTACTACTACTACTACTACTACTACTACTATCACCACCACCACCATCACCATGACTCACATCTCGCCACCTACATTATTACTATTACTATTATTACAATCATACTTATCTACTTACCATCTTTCTATTACAGTTATTTAACCATTGTTATTATCACTTCTTATCGGAGTTGAAAGTCGGAATGAATGAGTACAACCAGCCAATCACCGAGCACCATCAACAGCTCTGGACCAATCAGGAAAGAGCTTCATGATCCGCGCCAACCAATAGGGAAATACATCATTGTCATCATCAGGAGGGATGGTCATGGGGTGAGGGGGGGTGAGGTGGTGGGAAGTGTCTGTGTGTGGGGTCATTACTTTACACAATTCACTGCCTCGTTAATCACGCCATAATTACATATTAGGTAATTACACTTGTGGTAATTAATAATGTAATCGCTACCTTGATTTAATTTAATGGTTTAAGTACTCGTGTGAACTTTCTCTCTCTCTCTCTCTCTCTCTCTCTCTCTCTCTCTCTCTCTCTCTCTCTCTCTCTCTCTCTCTCTCTCTCTCTCAGTTCAATTCATTCATTGCTTTTTCTTGATTTATTTCACTGATTTGCCAAATGAAAGGTTTGCTGAGTGGATGATGAGAGAGAGAGAGAGAGAGAGAGAGAGAGAGAGAGAGAGAGAGATAGAGAGAGACTCGTGGGAGACTTTGGTGGGTGGGAACGAGTCTACCTTTTCTAGATACTTGAGCTTCCTCCTCCTCCTCCTCCTCCTCCTCCTCTCCCCGCCTCTCCGTTCTTCGCGTCTGAGGGAAGAGAAACATTATGTAGATTCCTATCGTGGGAGACACCGAAGGAACATTCCAATGAAGGTCAGACTTACGGCTTCCCGGAGGAGAAGGAGGAGGAGGAGGAAGAAAAGAGGAGGAGGAGGAGGAGGAGAAGGAGAAGAAGTGGTGATGTTCTCATATGAAGAAAATATACTCGTGGTTAAGTGACTATTATTGATGTTATTATTTATTTTGTATTGCGATGCGTTAGAAGTGTTTCATAATTTTACTTCCTGCAGCAGCACTGTTTAGAAAAGTAGTGGCGGTACCAAAAAGTGTAAAGGAGTACAGAAGAAAACCAGACAGCAACAGACCACTGAATTTGTACAAGGCTGTCTGCGTAAACTACTACACCATAAGTATTAGCCAAAAGGGTAATACAAGGGAAGGCTTCTCCCCACCCACCCATACAACACGAAAGGAAGAGATAATTTATGTAAGAGAAAAAACTACATCGATTTTTTTTTTTTCATTCCGTAGAGGAGGAAATAAAATCAAGAATTAAACCTACATCTTGTGTTAGTGGTAGGCAGAGTAAATACTTAATAAATGTTTATGTTGTGTGTGCCTAGTGAAGCTGTGGTCTTCGTGTGGGTGTCTGGGGTGGTGCTGCAAAAGGAGGAGGAGGAGGAGGAGAAGAAGAAGAAGAAGAAGAAGAAGAAGAAGAAGAAGAAGAAGAAGAAGAAGAGGAAGAAGAAGAAGAGAGGAGGAGGAGGAATACAAACGAAAGAGCACATCAAGAAGACAGGTATCTATATATGGGAACCTTTAGGCCAATTACCTGCGTGACCCTTGTACAGGTGACAAGTGTGTGGCGGGAGAGGACGCCGCGCACCACAGAGAAGGGAAAGGAAGGGAGAGGAAATGATACAAGATAAATAAGTACTCAGATTTAAAGAAGTGAAATCATTTTTTTTTTTAAAGCAACATCGTTCTCTCTCTTTCAACTCAATTCTTTCATAATCTTTTTCATTGGAGTTTTCATGTTAGTTTTCTTTTCCTTTTTTTCCGCTTTTTTGGTTGTAGATTTGTTGTAGTTGTAGTAGTTTCCGCAAACAGCCTCGTTAGTGCACAAAGGTTTGTTTGCTGCTTGTTTTTCTTCCTTTCTTTCTTCTTTCTTTTTTTCTTTTCTTTTTCCTTCTCCTCTTCTTCTTCTTCTTCTTCTTCTTCTTCTTCTTCTTCTTCTTCTTCTTCTTCTTCTTCTTCTTCTTCTTCTTCTTCTTCTTCTTCTTCTTCTTCTTCTTCTTCTTCTCCACCACTATCATAATCAATACGAAAGGTGAGAAGGAGCCAAAATGAGGATTAATAATGATACAAAACATTAAGTAAACAAAGAAACAAAACCCTAACAACTGCGAGAATTTCTGCCCAAGATTGTATTGCGTTACTACTGAAGAAAAATAGGAAGCGGGAAATGAGAAGGTGAAAAAAAAAAAAAAAAAATGGACGAAGAAAAAATAATGAAATGTAAGTAAAAAAAATACCATACATTTCCAGTAATTTCTGAAAAGTACGAGAAGAAAAAAAAATGTAAAATATAAATGATAATAATAAAGAAAAAAAAGAAAAAAGGAAAATGTACTTAGACTAGAATCACGATAAGAGGAGGAGGAGGAGGAGGAGGAGGAGGAGGAGGAGGAGGAGGAGGAAGGAGATACGAGTAAATGACTTAGAGGAGGTTAAGACTGCGGGGAGGGACAGAGGATCATAGGGAGAGAGGTATGGAGAGAAGGAGGGGCGAGAGGGAAGGGAGAGGGAGGGAGAGGAGGAAAGAAAGAGGAGGAGGAGGAGGAGGAGGAGGAGGAGGAGGAGTCATGGTGTGTGAGCAAAACAGGTTGTCTCCTCTTACAGATTGTTCCCACGACAGCCTGGGTCAGTGAGAGAGAGAGAGAGAGAGAGAGAGAGTTAAGCAAATAAGCAACTGTCAATCTTATGCAAAGACGCTGTGTATATAGACAAATCACACACACACACACACACACACACACACACACACACACACACACACACACACACACACACACACACACAATTTTAATTCTATAATTGTTCGATATTTCCAACAAGAAACACAGATGAGAGAGAGAGAGAGAGAGAGAGAGAGAGAGAGAGAGAGAGAGAGAGAGAGAGAGAGAGAGAGAGAGAGAGAGAGAGGATGAAAAAAAAACTGAGACGAGATAGAAAAAAATAAGAACACCGAGACAGTAAGCAAAAAATGAGGAAGTAGAAGAGGAGGAGGAGGAGGAGGAGGAGGAGGAGGAGGAGGAGGAGGAGGAGGAGGAGGAGGAGGAGGAGGAGGAGGAAGAAGAGCTTATGGGATTGTGTAAAAAAAAAGAAAGAAAAAAAAACAGGAGTAAGGCAGAGAAGAGTGAATAAAGATGAGGCGTAGAGAAGAGAAATTTTAAAGACTGTATGAAGAGGAGAAAGAAGGAAATGATGATAACGAAAAGGGAGATTATTTTGCGTACAAGAGACAGAGAGAAAGAGAGAGGAGGAAGTGGAGGAAGGGATGAGAATGTAGAAATAGATGGAGGAGAGGAGGAGGGAAGGATGAGAGAGAGAGAGAGAGAGAGAGAGAGAGAGAGAGAGAGAGAGAGAGAGAGAGAGAGAGAGGAAAGGATGAGAGTGTAAGACAGAAGGAGAGTGAGGGAGGGAGAGAGGGAGATGACCGGCACATTCCAGCCAGGTGAGGGTCGTGGCGCGGATGACACACACACCTGCCCCACGCCTCCTCACCTCCTCACCTCCTCACCTCCTGCTCAGGTGTGTTTGGCGACACTTGTCTTTCCTCTTGTCTTTTCTTTTCTTTTTTTTTGTGTTTTTTTTTTTTCGCTACTTTCTTTTGTTTATTTTTTTTTGCGTGTTAGGTGTTCTCGTGTTACATGATATTATAGTGTCTTGTTCTTAGATATTAAACTACTACTACTACTACTACTACTACTACTACTACTACTACTACTACTACTACTACTACTTCAGCACTCATGTTTGTTCTGTTGTGTTGTTTTTATTTCCTTCTTTACCTGCAGCGTGTCAATTCTCTCTCTCTCTCTCTCTCTCTCTCTCTCTCTCTGAATCATTAACCTTGGTACTCTATTTAATACTGAGTGAATAATTTTGCATAAACACCTATTGTTTTGAAAATGGTGGTTGTTGGCTGATTTTCTTCCTCTACGCTTGTTTCTTTCTTATTTATTCTCCTCTCTTCTTTTTTCTTTTATGTCTATTCTTTCTATATGTCATTTTTATTATTTTTGTTTTTGTTTTTTCCTCATCTGTTCATTCTTCTTTCCCATTATTTATCTTCTTTTCCCCCATATCTCCCCTCTTCCTTCCCCATACCCTCCCCCTTCATATACTTCCTACCATACCATCTTCCCATTCTCTCCACCTGTACATTTCCTCGCACACCATCTCCCCATTCCCTATCTCCCCCAACATATCACCCCCTCCTTTTCTCTCCCTAATACAGCATTCCCTCCCTTATACCTCTCTTTTCCCATTCCTTCTCTATTCCTCCTCCCCATTCCTCCCCCTATCCCCCATCAGGTCAGGTGTCACTCCAGGTACGCTATGACCAAGTTTTCACCTGTAATTGCTTTAATTAAGGAAACAATTGAGGGGTTCCCATCGTCCTTCTCGCCAGGGCAGAGGTCACCCTAATCTCCCTAGATGGTGACCTTAGGCTGACCTCTAAATGACCTTTTCTCTCCATACCCATCTTCTATTCACTCTCCTACTTCTCTTTAATTTCTTTCCCCTTCTTTCCCTTCTTCTTTCCGTTGTCTTTATTGTCTCCTTTTTATTTATCTGTTTCTCCTCGTTTTTGTTGTCGCTCTTTTTGTTGTTTTACCCATTCTCTTATTTTCTTCCTCCTCTTTCCTCCCTTTTCCTATTTTCTTACCGATTCTTCTCAATATTTCATCCTAAATCTTCTCATCGACCACCTTTTTTTCTGCACTATCCTGTCTTTCCTACCTGTAGTTAGTGTAGAGAAGTTGCCCAAACAGACTAGTAGGGACATCAAGGTCTGTTGCTGTTTGCTCTTCCTTTGTATTCCTTTGTATTCTCCTCACTCGTCGTCGTCGTCATCGTCCTCCTCCTCCTCCTCCTCCTCCTCCTCCTCCTCCTCCTCCTCCTCCTCCTCCTCCTCCGCGTCCTGCGTTACCTCTCTGTTAATTAACCTCGTGGCCCACCTGGATGGGCTCCATACCTCCAGCTGTCTGCGTTGCCTTACCTGTGTAGACTTAATTATGAGCAAAGCTTACTCGGTAGTTAACCTCACCTGTCTACCTGTGGCGTCTCAAGTGTTGCCTTACGTTATATTTACCTGTGATTAGCCTTCCCTTCACCTGTGTTTACCTGTGTGGTCCTGCCTCTTTCAAACACTTGGCATAACGCACCTTTCAGTGTTATTTTATTTATTTTCTTATTTTTTTTCCGCTCGTACTGTAATTTCCCCTCACGTAAATTTCACTCCCATAGTTTCCACTCAGATAATTTCCCAGTGTTGTATTATGTTAAGTTAAGGTAGGTTAGGTCAATTTAGGTTAATGTTAGATTAGGTTTGATTAGGTGGAGTTAGGTTTGGTAAGGTTAGTTTAGGTTAAATTTGGTTTGGTTAGGTTAGATTAGGTTAGGTTAAGTTAGGTTGGGTTTGGTTGAGTTAGGTTAAGTTGGATTTGATTTTGATTGGTTGGATTAGGTTAGGTTAGGTTAGGTTAGCTTAGGTTAGGTTAGGTTAGGTTATATTTGGCTGAGTTGGTTTAGGTTAGAGAGATAGCTTAGGTTAGGTTTAGTTTGTTTAAGTTGGATTTGCTAGTTTAGGTTAGTTTAGATTTAAATTTGGTTACGTTAGATTATAATAGGTTACGAAAGGTCAAATTAAGTTAGGTAAAGTTAGATTGGATTAGGTTAGGTTAGGCATGGCTAAGTTACATTGGGTTAGGTTGAGGTTAGTCAAGTTAGGTTATGTTATGTTTGGTTGGGCTTTGCTAGATGAGATTAGGGGTAGATCAGGGTAGATTTAGTTAAGTTACATTAGGTTAGGTCAAGGTAATTTAGGTTAAGGTAGGTCAAATTAGGTTGGGGAAGTCTATCGTTGTGGGAATGATTCTGAGTGAGATTTTAATGAAGGAGAATTTACTTGAATTAAATTTACATAGAAGCATTTCACTCACCTGTAAGCTTCACCTGTATGTAGTAGATTGACCTTTACGAGCGTAGAAGCTTCAACTCACCTCCACTAACCTGTCCAGACCACGTGTGTACCTGTCTGAAATCTCACCTGTGCATTAGGCGACCGCAGTGCAATCAGAGAAGAAAGACAATACCTGCAGAAATGAAAAATTAAACACCTTTGCAGCCAAGTACTAATTAATGTTACATAATGATGGTGACAAAGATAAAAGTAATAACAGTACATTAACCTGTCCTTTTATACACACCTGACTGGCTTACAGGTAACTTGAGTATACATTGTTCTCATTATTAACCTTAATTATGAGTGTGGGATGACTTATGTAGGTTGTGTTAGGAGGAAGATATGGAAGAGAGAAGACTAGAGAGGTGGTGGAAATGGGAAGGAAGTGGAGGACGAGGAGAATGGGAAGGAGAGAGGGTAGTGAAAACGGAGAAGGATGAGAAGGGTGGAACTGATGAATTATGGGAAAGAACAAAACATACGAGTATAGAGAAAAGGAGGAAAGAAAAGTGGTAGTAATGTTGAAAGATTAATGAAGATAATAAAAAAAAGTAATGATGAAAAGTTTGAGATTAAATTAATGAAAAAAAATAAAAATGAAGGAAAGGATAAAGAAAAAAAAAGATAAAAAGAAACGAGGCTGAAAGAAGGATGAAAATAATAAGAAAAAAAAAAACAAGAAAAGACGAAACATGTGAGGGATGAAAGTAAGAAAAAAAAGAAAAAGAGAAGATAAAGAAAATGAAAAAAAAGAAAAACCGATAAAAACATAGGAGAATAGAAATAATGGAGATGAGAAGGGGAGGAAGGAGGCAAGAATAGCGGCGGTTGGGGAGTGGATGGGAGGTTGTAGAGGTCAATAACGTATAGGCTGGGGAGACGTGATATGTGGAGGGGAGGAATGAAGATATGGGACGTGCCGGGAAGGGGGATAGGGAGGAGGGAACGAGAGGAGGAGGAGGAGGAGGAGGAGGAGGAGGTCCGTAATGTGTTATTAGAGGAAGGAAAGGCAAGCCAGAAGTCCTCATCATCTTAGCTACAGATACATTACCTCTTAAGACAGGTGAGGGGGGAGGGGGGAGGGAGGGTGGAGGTGAAAGGTGAGGGAGGAGGTGAAGGGGATTAGACTGGAGATGAGTGAGGGAGGAGGAATAAGTGGTAATCATGGAAGGTCATAGTAAAAGTGATATTAGTGGAGGGAGGGGAAGAATGGTAGTGGTGGTGGTGGTGGTGGTGGTGGTGTGGGGGGTGGTAAGGGGGGAGATGTTCCTAATCGATAGTTAAAATTGTGTGGCTGGGAACGATTGTTGTAACCGCTTCTCCTTCATAAATATTCTTCTTTTCTCATTAATATTTCGTATTTATTTATTTACTTTTTAAACTAATCTATTCAAACATTTATTTCTATATTTTGTTCATGATTAATTAACCGATCAGTCATTTTTATCAGCCACTTGGTTTAGTTTGTTAATAAGTTAGCTAGTTTTTTGTTTGCTCGGTTGGTTAGTTAGCTGATTAGATAATTAATTAGTTAGTTGGCTAGTTAGCAAGTTGAACAGGTAGGTAAGCAGATGAATACGTAGGTGGTTTGTGAGCAAGTTAGTTATCGTTCAATTTTTTCTTCATTACCTGCTTACTTTCCATCATTCCAGGTAATTTCCAGTATCGCCCCTCAGGATCTCTCGTTCTCAGGTGTATCAGGTGAATCATAATTATAATTTTAAACGAACCTTTAACATTTACATTTTTTTATCAGCTTCTCATCTTCCATCGCCAATGAGAACGAAAACGAGCATAGGAAGAATGTTGAAGGTGTGTGTGTGTGTGTGTGTGTGTGTGTGTGTAAGACGCATATCAGGAATTAAGGAAAAAAGTGTCTCATTGTGGCTGGAAATTCAAGAAGCAGCGTAATGAATATGTGTTACAAAGAATGGGGTAAAAAAAAAAATGTCTTTCTTTCCGTGTTTTCTTTTTTGTCTTCGAAATTATATACGCTTCCATCGGACTCCGCACATTTCACCGGGGAAAGAAAAATATCGACTTTGCGTTCCGGTGGTTAAAAAAAAAATAATGAAAGTTGTGAAAAGTAATGTGATATAATGCGGGATATGATACGTGAAGGAAGAGCTGCAGTGAATGTGTGAATGTCTGAATTGATGATGCAAGTTCTGTAAAGTGCACAAACGGTTATCCATCCACGAGACTGAAGGAAATGAAGAACATGAAAGAAAGGACGCACATCAACTAGGAAATTTGGTTTCGTCTACTGAACTGCACCAACAAAAAACACCAAATATAACATTAGTGAGTACCAAGAGTTTAATGACAAAATCGAAAATAAGAAAAAAAAAAAGAAAAGAAGAAAAGGGAATAAGAAGAAATAATAATAATAATAATAATAATAATAATAATAATAATAATAATAATAATAATAATAATAATAAGAAGAAGAAGAAGAAGAAGAAAACAAATGAAATAGAAGAAAATAACATCAATAACAACAACACCCATTCTTCCTTGCCCCCAACCACGAACAACACAAACAGAACCGAAAACCAACTCGCCCCTCCACCACCCACACATCCCCTCCCCCCCAAAAAAAAAAAAAATAAATAAATAAATAAAAATAAAAAAATAAATAAAAAAGTAAAAAAATAAATAAGATCACCTCAAAACAATAAAAAACACACAAACACCACAAACGAACCACAACACACAACTAACAACACAAAAATGACACATCCTCACTACCACCAACCCCACAATACATATAACCTACTTTTTACCAACACAACAACAACTTTAACACCATCAGTATTCCCCCGCGTCGAGTTTTCCTTCTGTCACCACAATGCCACGCTTAATACCCCTTCGTGCCCTTGGAAACCTGAGGGGGCAGAACCGTGCGAGCCTCTGAAATGGTTGTAATTAGGTTGGCTTTGTGTGGTTAGGATTGGCGCGGAAAATGGGGAGCGATTCCTCACGACAGACCCATCTTCTTTGTTAAGAGGCACGAGAGAAAACGGAGATTGGTTGGCTGGATGGAGAAAGAAAATGGGTGCGTCTTTCCTTTCTTTCTTTTTTTCTTTATGGACGGGGGAAAAAAGAGGAGATACAGGAGGAAGAAGACATAAAAGAGAGAAGACAGAGGAAAAGAAAAGAAGAAGCAGTAGAAGGGCAGGAGGAAGAGAATAATAATAATAATAATAATAATAATAATAATAATAATAATAAGAAGAAGAAGAAGAAGAAGAGGAAGAAGAAAAGAAGAATGAGAGGAGGATGAGAGAGACAAACAAACAGAATAACAAAATAGATATAATTTAAAGTCCATCAAAAAAGAAGAGAGAGAGAGAGAGAGAGAGAGAGAGAGAGAGAGAGAGAGAGAGAGAGAGAGAGAGAGAGAGAGAGAGAGAGAGCAGCATGGCAGGCAGGCAGGCAGGCAGGTGTTAATGAGGGAAGGGCTCTTGAAGGGGGAGAGGTGAGGGGGAGGGGGAGAAGGCAGTGCAATTACATGAGACTCAATTAGTCGTGTTTACCGGGCCTGTGACAATGGCAAGGGGGAGGAGGCAGGAGGGGGAGGTGGAGGGAGTGAAGGAAAGGAAGAAAGGAAGATAGAATAGGAGGGAGGGACGGAGGAATGTAGAAAACTTGTAATGAGTGGGAGGAAGAGGAGAGAAATAACAGAGGAGGAAGAAAGGAGGAGTTGATAATGATAGGGAAGAGGAGGAAGAGGAGGAGGAGTAGGAGGAGGAGGAGGAGGAGGAGGAGGAGGAGGAGAAAGAGGAGAAAGAGATAGGCAGTGCTAATGAGAAGAATAGAAGGAAGAGAGTAAAAGAAGGGATGAACAAAAGTTGAAACGAAAAACAAATAGAAGAGAGAAAACAGAGAATAAAGGAGGGAGAAGTGGAAACAGAAAGGAATAATTAGTAGATGAAAAGATGAACAAAAAGAGAAGGGAAAATGAGAAAGAAAACCATGAACTTTGAACAGGACAGGAGAGAGAGAGAGAGAGAGAGAGAGAGAGAGAGAGAGAGAGAGAGAGAGAGAGAGAGAGAGAGAGAGAGAGAGAGAGAGAAAGCAAATAGAAGGGAAAGGATAAAAATAAAGATACGGAAGACGAAAGGAAACTTAGAATGGACAATAGAACAGAACACAGATAAATAAGAGAGAATGAGAAACAGAAGGGAAAATTGATAAAGGAGGGGATAATCAAAGAAAAAAACAGTGAAGAATATTGTAACAGGGCACGTACGAATAGAAATAAAAAAAAAACAAGGAAAAAAAAATGAAAAGTGAAATGCAGAAATCGGGAAGAGAAGCAAAAAGTTGGAAAAGTAGATTGAAAAATGTAAACAAAAACGAGAGAGAGAGAGAGAGAGAGAGAGAGAGAGAGAGAGAGAGAGAGAGAGAGAGAGAGAGAGAGAGAGAGAGACCCTACTCTTAACCTACCATAGAAGTGACCATTGTAAGCTGTTTCCTTTTTTTCCCTCTTTTCTTTGTCTTGTCAGAACAGCACCAGGGATTACAGTGTCCAGGCTAATTGGGCGGGAAGATGAAGTGGCTTGTTTGGGTGGACAGCGAGTGGTGATGGTGGTGGCTGTGGTGAAGTGGTGAGGGCAAGAGGTGCTGCTGCTTGTGGCGAGGAGGCGTGTGGAAAGATGTTTTAGTGGTGGTGTAGGTGTTGGTGGTGAAGGGAAGTGGGTGATAGGGGGGTTGTGGTAGTAGTAATGGTGGTGGTGGTGGTGGTGACATACACACGTGCATACATACATAGGTGGATGAGAAACTATTTTAACATCAACACCTGACTGACTGACTGCTTGACTGACTGATTTACTGACTGTACTGGCTTAGTAATCAATAAGAAATAAAACAATAGATAACCTAACTGCCTGAGTGACTTACTGGCTGAATAACCAACCAATTAACTAACTAACTAACGAAATAAACAAATAAATAAACAAACAAACAACCAACTGATCGCCTGAGTGACTGACTGATCCGCTGACACACACACACACACACACACAAAATCAGCTGACTCAGCCATTTATTCATGGATGCTTAGGTGACTTGTGAGTTTAGCTTGTGACCTGCTTGTATCTGTTTGTCATGCATGTGAGTCTGCGAAAGGAAGGAGGGAAGGAAGGAAGGAGGAGGAGGAGGAGGAGGAGGAGGAGGAGGAGGAGGAGGAGGAGGAGGAGGAGGAGGAGGAGGAGGAGGAAAATAAAATGATGAATGTTGTTATTGAGAGAAAAGACAAAGAGAAAGGTATGTGAGAGAGAGAGAGAGAGAGAGAGAGAGAGAGAGAGAGAGAGAGAGAGAGAGAGAGAGAGAGAGAGAGAGAGAGAGAGAGAGAGAGAGAGAGAGGAAGAGCGGGAGGGACGGGAAGGTGTGTAGGGTTTCTAAGGATTCCAGTGGTGGCAGATGAGAGGACTCCAGTGGCAGGAAAACCCTTCTTTACTGCGGATAAGTGATCGAGTGGTCCAGGATGCAGAGAGAGAGAGAGAGAGAGAGAGAGAGAGAGAGAGAGAGAGAGAGAGAGAGAGAGAGAGAGAGAGAGAGAGAGAGAGAGGAATGAGTGACGCCAAAGAGTAATCATGCACACTAAAACCACCAATTATGCTTAAAAAAAACAGCGTTAGTAACTCGAGGACGCGGGCAAGAGATGCTTTGGCTTGGCGAGAAATTAAGATAAAAAGTTGATGTAATAGTTTTTTTTCCAAGGCTATGATTTTGTCTTTATGTATCTAGTTATTTATTTTTTTTAGTAGTCAGTCAGTCAATCAGTCAGTCAATAGTTAGTTATATAGTTAGGTGGTTAGTTGGTTAGTTAGTAAGTCAGTCAATCAGTCAGTCAGTCAGTCAGTTAGTCAGTCAGTCAGTCAGTCAGTCAGTTATATAATAAGTTGGTTGGTTCGTTAGACAATCAATCAATCAGTCAGTTATATAATTAGTTGGTTAGTCAGTCAGTCAGTTAGTCAGTCAGTCACCTAATTACTTCTCAGCAAGAAAATAGCTGGCGATTTGAGAAGCAGTTTTGATAAACATGATTACTTCTAGATTCAGAGTAAAGAGCGAAGAGTCACATCAATACAAGATAAGAAAGAAGCAAAACTGGTAATAATGAAAGCAAGATTTTTATTGTGCTTTCTTTTGTTTGTTGAAAGTTTAGTGAATGTTGTATATGATTAATGATGACGATGTTAAATATTGATAAAAGATAATGGTGTGTTTTCTCTCTCTCTCTCTCTCTCTCTCTCCCTCACATTATATAATGAACTGTCTTACCCTTTCTCCTTTCCTTAACCCTTCCTTCCTTCCTTCTTTCCCTCTTTCCCTCCTTTCCTCCCTTATTCCCTCCTCTAGGCTTATCCTTCCCAGATACCCTCTTCCACTCTTCTTTCCATCCTTGTCCTCCTGTCTCCTTCAGTCTTTATTTCCTTGCATTTCTCCCTCCCTCACTTTCTCCCTCCGTTCGTCCTCCCTGCAATCAGACTCTCCTTCATTGAATACACAAAGAAATTAACCAAAAGACTGACTGGCTGACTGACTCGCATTGACAAAAATCTGCAGTCATGCTTACCTTCGTGTGTGTGTGTGTGTGTGTGTGTGTGTGTGAGTGTGTGTTTGTGTGTGTGCTCTCATATTTCAGCACATTCCAGGGGCTCAGCAGGGCAGCACCTCTCACAGTGACACCTGAGAAGTGCGCTGGTGAGGTTTAAAGTCCCCGTGAAAATATGCAGAGTGTGTGATTATGTGTACCGGATGGGGGGGTATTAAGACGAGACTGGGGGAGAAGGGAGGGTGGCAGGAGGGTGTAGTAGAGAAGGAGTGAGGGAGGGAGGAGTGGGTGAGTGAGAAGGATGTAGTGGCGTAGGTGAGCTTGGTATGAAGGAAGAAGAGGATTTGGTGCGTGTGGCATGGCTGAGAGAGAGAGAGAGAGAGAGAGAGAGAGAGAGAGAGAGAGAGAGAGAGAGAGAGAGAGAGAGAGAGAGAGAGAGAGAGAGAGAATGGACAGACATGCAAAGAGATACACGTGTACTTTGACAGACAGACACAAAGATATACACTATCTTTACAAATTAACAAATAATTACATAGATAAATAAATAAATAAATAAATAAATAAATAAATAAGATTAGCTTCAAAACGCGACCAGATTATCATAACTTCAATAGAGTTTCAGTTTATAAAAAAGAAGAATGATTTCCTTTAGTCCATATAAGGGATCGAGTAAATTGTACACACACACACACACACACACACACACACACACACACACACACACACACACACACACACACACACACACACACACACAGAAGGAGAAATTTACTAAACACAAACACTTTACCATAACAAACCAAGCAGAGATAAGATAAAGACCCGTATTCTGAAATGTTTGTGCGCTTCCTACTCCTTTTAACAGTGTACTTGAGGTTATCAGTGTATTCAAGAGTATTTTCAAGTATTTTCGCGATTTTAGTCACCGTTTAGCAAGGATCCTTCATCGTTAATGTGAAAAAAAAAAGAAAACCAGCCTTGAGAACCTGTCTGAGTATTCCTGTGGCCTTTAAACTTAACCATGATGAGATGCCGGAGCGTTCAAGACCAAGAATTTTAAAAGGACTGCCCTGAAATAGACGGGAAGCTGACAGGGATGAAGGAAGGTTATGAAAGTCCTTGATCAGCAGGAAAAATGATGTAAACTGACGGTGACTGATGATAATAACTGCGGTCACAATGATAGTGGTGGTAATGACTGTAGTGACAATGATAGTGGTGGTAATGACTGTAGTGACAATGATAGTGGTGGTAATGACTGTAGTGACAATTATAGTGAGGGTAATGACTGTGGTGACAATGCAGTGTCTTCACAAGCACAATGAGGCAATAAAGTGTGATGTAGGTTAGCGGGACTCGGGAGCCCATGAGTCCATTAGGGTGCAGATAGGTGAAGTAGAGACAGGTGAGGCAGGCAGGTGAGGCAGAGACAGGTGAGCTCCTCTTGTGCAATATCTTCTCAGATCACTGTGTAGTACTCTTGTTTCCTCCTCCTCCTCCTCCTCCTGTTGTTGTTGTTGTTGTTGTTGTTGTTATTCGCCTTCTTTCTCTTCTTTTTTTCTTTTTCCTTGAATCTTATATCCTCTCCACATTCTCTCTCTCTCTCTCTCTCTCTCTCTCTCTCTCTCTCTCTCTCTCTCTCTCTCTCTCTCTCTCTCTCTCTCTCTCTCTCTCTCTCTCTCTTCCTCTTCCCCCGCCCCTCACGGTAAATACCAACGTAAAATTTTCCTACTCTCTTTCCTTCTCCTACTTCGTAACCCTTTCTTGATCCTTCCTCCCTTCCTCCATCCCTCCCTCCCTCCCTCCCTCCCGCAGCGTACTTCCCTTAAGCCTCGTCCCCTTCAGGCCTCACTGCTTCCTGAAGGTTTCCCACTTGTCCTACTTCCACTCTCCTTACTGTTTTTGTTTTGTTTTCCTAATTCTTCTTACATT
>NC_087174.1:7337500-7350000 GCF_035594125.1 Scylla paramamosain
CTGTTCTCTCTCTCTCTCTCTCTCTCTCTCTCTCTCTCTCTCTCTCTCTCTCTCTCTCTCTCTCTCTCTCTCTCTCTCGTGGCAGGAAGTTTCAGACAAACTGAGTACAATTAAGTTTTATTTACATATACAAAAGAAGACACACTGCAACTGATTCTTTGGTAGCGATAATTTTCACCTTTGAGACAATGATGATGATAATAACCATAATAATAATAATAATAATAATAATAATAATAATAATAATAATAATAATAATAATAATACAGATTTCATTTTTTTTTTTCACTCCCATTCATGATAAAGTTTCTGTTATCTTTCTTCGTAAGTTTTATATATACACAAATAGAGAAGCAAGGATGGAAAGAATAATAAAGGAAAGTAAATGAAAAAAAATAGAGAGGAAGTTTCTGCTACTACGCTTTTGAGGGAAGGTAAGATACAGAAGAAAAATGAATAAGAAATGAAAGCATGAAGAAGGATAGCTATCAGAAGTGTAGAGAGAGAGAGAGAGAGAGAGAGAGAGAGAGAGAGAGAGAGAGAGAGAGAGAGAGAGAGAGAGAGAGAGAGAGAGAGAGAGAGAGAGAGAGAGAGAGAGAAACAGACATACACAAATAAAATACAAAGAAAGAAGAAAAAAAGAAAAAAATAAAGGGATAAAATTTCAAATCACCCTCATTATCTTATCATCTACCTGTCCACCACCACCACCACCACCACCTGCAGACCTTCACACCTGCAATCACCCAATAGGCCACAGCACAGGTAACACACACAAGAAAGGCGTTAATTTTCTTAATTCCCTTCCTCTACATCAACCACCGCTCTTCATATGGAATCTTTTACAGAGCGATAAGTTAATCCACCAAGGATCAGAACAGGCGGAAGGTTGAGTGGGAAAGAGACCTAACTTGGCTTCATGACTGTAGCTCGAGTTTACAGGCGGGGCGCGTGTGTAGGGTCAAGAACCTGGGTGTAGATGGGTGGGTGTTCTTGTCAGGAAGTGTAGCTTTGTGTGTGTGTGTGTGTGTGTGTGTGTGTGTGTGTGGAAGAGGGGGAATTCTCTCGGTTCTCTCCCTCTTTTCCTCTTCTTGTTTTTGTCTCCAGCACAGAAAAGGTATGATTTCTCTATATTTTCCATGCGACCTTTGAGCTCTTTGATAATGTGGATGATGAGGAGGAGGCGGGGAGAAGGAGGAGGGTCGGTGGGGATGTGGGGGAAAGGGATGAGGAGGAGGAGGAGGAGGAGGAGGAAGGCTAGAGAGTGGATGATGATGACGAGGAGGGCTAGTTGGTGGAAGGGATGATGGGGTGGACTGCTTTGGGTGGGTGAAGGGAAGGGATTATGCTGAAGGGGGAAGGCAAGAAGGGGAGGAGGGTCTGTGGGGTGGAAGGGATGTTGGGGAGTTGAGTCGGGAGGAAGAGAAGGGGGTGGTGGTTTGGCATTGGTCGTGGCGGAGGTATTGAACTGTTGATGAGGGTACGTGAAGAGGAGGAGGAATAAGAAGAAAGAAGAGGAGGAGGAAGAGGAGGAAAGGTTAAAGATGTGTAGAGCAGTTTACAAAATAATAATATACACTGATAAGACGGAATCAGGAAAAATACACATGAAAAACAAAGAATGCGAGACATAATCGAGAGAGAGAGAGAGAGAGAGAGAGAGAGAGAGAGAGAGAGAGAGAGAGAGAGAGAGAGAGAGAGAGAGAGAGGTATAATAGAAGATTCTCTAACTCACGAAATTACAACACATTATTTGGTTTGGTGTGACGCTCTCCTAACACTTCACACTCCGGGGCGCACCAGCAGCTCGTGGGAGGTAGATCAACACAGGTGTAGTCAAGGTTTGGTGAATATAAAGAACTTAGCACATTATGTATAAACTTCCATACGTATAAACATGAAAAACAAAAGACTATGCATACATTAATACGTGAATATGGCGCAGGTAGAGAATTAGTGTACATACATACATATATTTGTAAAGTTACGTATGTACATATACAGGAATTACTTACGAGTTAAAGTTACGACGTATATAGAAAAGAATTACATAGACTACTTAGTGTGGTGAATTACATATATTAGATACACACAAAATATTATAAAATGAGTAATAATTAATAGCTGTTAATAATTTGTACTTAATATTTACGGCAACTGTACAACACACTGACACTTTATGTACACTGGGCACCTTCTGCTAGGTGTACTTAGGTATACTGCTACACTGCTACACTGCCGCACCGCACTCGCCACTGACTTGCCTTGGCAGTGACTTACCCTACTTACTGTTGAGTCAGAGGCGAGCAGTGACTGAAGTGAGTCCAGCCGTGACTGACTGACTCATCAAAGTGACTTATTCTGTACATACATGACTTAGATTCCAACGAACTTAGCTTAATTGGTGACTGTCTATGTGTCTTTCTGTCTGTGTGTCTGTCTTTCTGTCCGTCTGTCTGTTTGTTTACCTATATTTTTATTCTTCCATCCGTCTCTTTATGTGTTTTTAATGTCTGTCTGTCTCTGTCTTTCTTTCTTTCTTTCTTTCTTTCTTTCTTTCTTTCTTTCTCTTCTCTATGTCTGTTTTCCTGTACTTTCATCTGTTTATCTGTCCACCTTTCTGTCTTTCGATTTTTCATATTTGCGTGTATGTTTGTCTCTCTGTGCGTCTGTCTGTGTGTCTGTGTGTCAGGAGCGTGTCTGTCTGTGTGTCTGTGTCTGTTAGTCTTTCCATGTATCATCCGTCTGTTTTTCACTCTGTTTATATTTACACCCTTCCACTCATCTATTGTTCTCTTCGCCTGTCTGTCTGCGCGTCTGGCTCACACACACCTGGGGCCTTGAGCCAGGTGTGGGTAGGTGAGCGTGACCCCGTGACCTCCAGGTGTTGCGTTACCTGGCGAGGCACAGGTGAGCTGTGACCTTGACGACGAGGGGGGAGGTGTCATGCTCTCATTCCCTTCACACTTAAAAGTTTTCCTTCGCATTCCTTCCAGTGCATTTAGGAAAGTTCATCTTATTGCAGTTCAAAGGTAAGGGAACTTTAGCACTTGGTTTGATGTTAACGTTGTATTAATTTCCAAGTCTTGTTTTATGGTTTAATATTTTTTTCCTTCTTTAAAAGCTTGGTTAGTTATTAGTTGCTTCAGTGTATTTAGGAACGTTAATCTCCTTACTGCAGTTCAAAAGTCAGGGAATTTCAGCACTCCGTTTGCTGTTAACTTTATATTCAAGTCTCTTATTTTATACTTTCATCAATTTTTCCTTCCTTAATAGCCTTGCCTAGTTAAAAATCAAGAGTCTTTTGCTATTTGAAATCCTTGGTAATCTCCTGTAATGCTTGGAATGCCTCTCATTAACATCCATTTTCTTTCTTTCATGGTGAGGGATTTTGTACCCGAGCACCCACTGATGAGTCTGGTGAGTTACTACACCTGAAGGAGGGAGGGCTGGGGGACAGGTGGGGGAGGCTGGTGGAGGCTGGTGGAGGTTATCTCGCTCATATTTGTAGTTCCCTGCCTCCTCCCTGTGGCCTCCTCCCTCACCCTCCCTCATCACGCCTCCTCCTCTTCCTTCCTCGCCTCCTTCTTTGGTCTAATAGTCGTTGTCATTCGCCTCACTCTTCTCTGCCTTACTTCTCTTCCTCATTTATCTTCTTCACTGTCTTGTCGTCACCCTCCTCCTCCTCCTTCACCTCCTCCACCTCCTCCACCTACGCTTCTCCCTCGCCCTTCCCTGATGATTCCTGCAACAAGAGTAAAGATAACATTTTATTTACTATCTTGTATCAACCTAAGGCGTAGTTTTGTGCCTTGTCTTGTATCTGTTAATTCATGAACCACCACAGAGTTTCTAATATTTTGTTACTTAATTTTGGAATTAACACTGAATTTAGATTGAGTCTGTGGGGACAATGGACTTAGATGAACTTTGAGAGAGAGAGAGAGAGAGAGAGAGAGAGAGAGAGAGAGAGAGAGAGAGAGAGAGAGAGAGAGAGAGAGAGAGAGAGATGATGATGATGATAGAGATGAAGGAGGAGAAGGAGGAGAGATAATCGTTGACGTTAAATTTTCTAGAGTTGCTAATTTTGCTCGTGTATTCGTGAAGCAGAATCAAGTTTTCATGTTCTTTTTACATCCAGCATTTAGTTTTTACGAAACTTTTTTTTCAGCGTTTTCTTATCTTTCTTTCACACCGAGGTAAAAAGTTGCAGGGGAAGATTAAAACTTTAAGAAGAAATATTCATCTCTATTTCATTATCAACAGAATCACTTTGTATGTTTATTTTATGTATTTTTTTTTTCATTTACTCAACAATTTGGATATCTGAGTATCTTAGAAGAAATATTATAGTATTCATTTGTGTGCTGAGAAATAAGAAAATATCAAGAAAGGAATTTAAAGATTCTTTGTATTTAAAATTCGTAAATGAAAAGATTAAAGATTGAAAAATACTTTTGTAGTAGATATCAACTTCTTAGAGAGAGAGAGAGAGAGAGAGAGAGAGAGAGAGAGAGAGAGAGAGAGAGAGAGAGAGAGAGAGAGAGAGAGAGAGAGAGAGAGAGAGAGAGAGAGAGGAAAAACAATTAATTTCGTTATATTATTATTATTATTATTATTATTATTATTATTATTATTATTATTATTATTATTATTATTATTATTATTATTATCATTATTACAGCAGCAGCAGCAGCAACAACAACAACAACAACAACAACAACAACAACAACAACAACAACAACAACAACAACAACAACAACAACAACAACAACAACAACAACTTCTACTACTACTACTACTACTACTACTACTACTACTACTACTACTACTACTACTACTAATTACCACCACCACCACCAAAATTTCTACTACCACTACCTGTCAACAATAACCTCACTCATCTCTGAAACACCTATAAGTGCGCTGCGTGACTCGTCGTGACTCACCGTGACTCAGATGTAGAAGCAGTTGTCGTAGTCTGGACAGCGTATAGTGAGTGACCTGAGTGACTCGAGGGCTGCAGAGAGTTGCTTGATGCTCTCTTCTGTTGAGTTGTGAGTCACCTCGGAGGGATGAGACGACGTGGTGGTGGTGATGGTGGTGATAGATGATGATGATGAAGTGGGAGAGGAGGAGGAGGAAGAGGAAGCTGGAGAGACAGTAGGTGGAGGGAGGGACTGAAGTGAGGAACAAGAGGAAGCGGAAGAGAAGGACGAGAGGAAATAAGAAGGAATAGAGCGGGTGGAGGAGCGGAGGGAGGAGTGTTTAGTCCTTGGTGGAGGAATGGGCGAGGAAGGGAAGGATATGGAGGAAGGTGGAGGCAAGCGGTGCCTAACCCTGGGTGGAGGCACAGGGGAGGAGGGAGATGAAGTGGTGTGAAGGATACATCTGGAGATCACTGGGGAGGAGGAGGAGGTGTAGGAGATGGAATAGACGCTCACAGGGGAGGAGGGAGGTGTGTGGAGGAGGAGAAGGGAGGAGGAAGAGGAGGAGGAGGAAGAGGAGGTGGAGGAGGTAGCATCACACTCCTCTAGATGTATTGTGGAGGGAGGGGAAGGTGAAGGGGGCCGCTCCTCCTCTTCCTGGTGGAGGGAGGTGCAGGTAAAGGTGGAGGAGGAAGAGGAGGAAGAAGGAGAAGGAGAGGGTGGAGGGGAAGGAGATCCTGTTGAGGCGTTGGATGAGGAAGAGGGAGAGAAAAATCCAGAGTCACATGATACCCTGGAAGAGGAGGAGGAGGAGGAAGAGGAGGAGGAGGAGGAGGAGTTGGAGGTGGAGGATGCAGGAATGGAGGAGTTGGCCAGGTCGCCGGTGAAGAGACTGTCATTGGAGGACACCCTTGGCAGGGGGGCGCGGGGGACGGGGGCGGCGTCCTCCTGCTCTGAGTCCGTGTCGGTGCTGTGGTCTGAGTGGCCCAGGCTGTGGCGCCACGAGGCCTGCGGGGGAAGGCGTGTCAGGCTGGCTGGCTGATGGACACACACACACACACACACACACACACACACACACACACACACACACACACACACACACACACACTAAGGAAACATTTCCAGTGATGAGCTCAAGCCAACACAACAACTTTTTGACTTGCACATTGGATGAGCCACAGGGAGCCGCAGGTTAACACAGTGAATTAGCAAAAAGATTTGGAGCGCGGCACACAGAAAGACTGAGGCTCCTGCTGTGTGTCTTCGTGCAGGCTACTCACCCTGGGCGGCAGCACAATGCCGTAGGCTGCGGTGCGGCGCAGCACCAGCGACAGGCGGGGCCGCGCCGCACGGGGCCACTCGCTCTGCACCAGCAGCGGACACTCGTCGCGGCGCAGTGGGCGGTCGCTGTAGGGCGTGGAGCACACCTCGTGGATGGCGTAGCGCGCCGGGGCTCTCCTTACTGTTGTAGCAGTTGAGCAGCAGCTGCACCAGCTCCTCCGAGGTGGTGCGGTAGCACACCAGCAGCGACTTGTACTGCGACTGTGGGAGGAGAGGAGAGAGAGATGGTTAGCGTGTGTGTGTGTGTGTGTGTGTGTGTGTGTGTGTGTGTGTGTGTGTGCATCACTAGCAGACAGCGGCAGCACACCAGCACAGACGTGCACTGTGGCTGTGGGAGCAGCAAGGACAGGGAGGGTCAGCGTGTTTATGTGTGCAGGTGTGTACACCACTACAGTGTGGGGGGAGTTGGGTACAGACACACGTACATACACACACGTGCACCACTACTCACCCCGGGCATCAGGATGCCGTCGTGCACGCGCACAAGGCCGCCGCGCCGCACACCCACGCTGAAGCGCGCCTCGCCGCGCGGGCGGCACTGCTGCAGCTCCGCGGGCCGCGCCTGGTCGTCCAGCACCAGCAGGCGCCGCGCGGGGGCGCCGCCCCCGGCGTGCGCAGCGTCACCTCCATGGTGACGAAGAAGAGGTTCGGGTCGCGGTGACGCAGCCTGAACTTGGCCAGCAGCATCAGCACCAGCTGGCGGCACGTGGTGCCCGACGACAGGCTCAGCGTCTTATACTCCATGTCCGGACGCATGAACCGCAGGTACACCTTCACGGGCGTCTGTGGGCAGGGGCGGCGTGAGTCATGGGGCGCACACACACACACACACACACACACACACACACACACACACACACACACACACACACACACACACACACACACACACACACCACCAGTTATCGTCATCTGGCCAAACGTTCCTCCCTTCCCACCCTTTCCTTCCACCTCCCCGGCTCCCTCCTCCCCTCACCTTCCCATCTTGCCTTCCTGTCAACACCTCCCCTCCCTGAGCCCCGTAAGCTACCCGCCCATACATTCACCCTTTCGTCCCGTGCGTCTCCCCCTCCCCTTCCCTCTCCTTCCCTCCCCGTCCGCACTAATGTTCCTTCATTCATCTGTGTCTGTCTGTCCCCGCCACCGTGACCTGCGAGGGGTGGGTAGGGGGAGGGCGGCGGAACGAAAGAGGAGAGGGAGGAAGAGGAAGGAAACTGGAAAGGAAGACCAAACGAAAGGAACAAGGAAGATATGAAGAAGGTATACACACACACACACACACACACACACACACACACACACACACACACACACACACACACACACACACACACACACACACACACTATATGGTTGTGACCCCGAGGTGCTGCGCACGGAAGGGGAAGAGGAATGGTACATGAAGGGGAGGAAAAGGAAGGGGAAGAGACAGTAGGGAAAGAAGGGGAGATAATTGAGTAAGGGGAGGAGAAGAGATAGTTGAGGGAGGAGACAGGAAGCGAATTGAGGGAGGAGACGAGAGAGAGAGAGAGAGAGAGAGAGAGAGAGAGAGAGAGAGAGAGAGAGAGAGAGAGAGAGAGAGAGAGAACGTGATAATGGAAAATTGATGGTGACTGAAACTACTACTACTACTACTACTACTACTACTACTACTACTACTACTACTACTACTACTGCTACTACTACTAACACCACCATCACTGTTTTTCTGTCTAGGCCTGTATTAATCTGTTTTTTATCTATGTAATTAACTTCACTTCTACTCTTTTAATTTCTGTTCTATTTCCCTTTTTTTTCTTCCCATGTGGGCGGAAACAAGATGGCGGTTGTTTGTTTACTTTTCCTCCTCCTTGTGACGTCAGAGTAAACAACGCATTCCTTACTCTGCTACTTCATCTTTGTCATTCCTCCTCCTCCTCCTCCTCCTCCTCCTCCTCCTCCTCCTCCTCCTCCTCCTCCTCCTCCTATCTCCACCCCTACCATTCTTGTCAGTTTTCCCTCCCCTCCATCTTACTCTCCTTCCCTCCCCTACCTCTCCCTCCCTTTCTCATCTTCTTTCACTCATCTTCCCCCTCTCTGTTTTCCTCATCTTCCTGGTCTTTCACTTTCTTCCATTCCTCCTCTTTGTTAATTCTTTGCTTGTTCCTGTATTTCTTTTGTAGCTTCATTATCATACAGTGGAAAAATTAGTGGAGAGGAAATGAGTGGACAAAAGAGGAGGAGGTGGAGGAGGCGGATGAGAATAAGGATGAGGAAGTTGATGATAATGATGATGGTGAGGAGGAGGAAGAAGATGAAGAAGAAGAAAGGAAAAGAAATAAAAAGAAAGAGGAAGAAGAAGAAAAGAGAAAAAGGAAGAAGAAAGGAAGAAGAAAAGATCTGATGATGATGACGGTGATAATAATAATAAAAATAATAATAATAATAATAATAATAATAATAATGATAATAATAATAATAATAATAAGAAGAAGAAGAAGAAGCACACGGGGTTTATTAATCAACAAGTGTATATTTAATTACCAGTACCAAGACCTAGACAGACAAACAAATCAACAAAAACATAGACAGACAGACAGACAGACAGACAGACAGACAAAGAAGCAGGCAAACACAAAACAGACAATGATAAAAGACAAAAGAGCATTCAAGCCGACAAAGGACTGAAAGCACACCGCATTACAGGTAAATTACAGGTGAAAACAGAGTCAAGGACGTGTAATTAATTAATGAAAGGCTTACCTGTGTGTGGAAGAATGAGAGGAAGGGAAAGGGAGTGTAGGGGACGAAGAGGGAGAAAGAGGGAGGGAGAGTGGAGGGAGGTCAAGGAGAGAAACGGAGAGACTGAGGGAGGAGAAAAATTAATAAAGGTGAACTACATTGCATTTTTTACCGTAATTATCAGAGAGAGAGAGAGAGAGAGAGAGAGAGAGAGAGAGAGAGAGAGAGAGAGAGAGAGAGAGAGTGTGTGTTTTTATGGTAATGTATGTATGATTCGATCCCTTAACCTTGAACTTCCTAGCTATTTGATCCCACTGCCTCGGATTCAAGCCCCACACAACCTTGAGGTGCGGCGGGGCTGCGGCCTTAGCGGATCAGATCGTGTGTTGAAATGTAAACAGGAGGGAGAGAGAAAGAGAGAAAGAGAGAAAGAGAGAGACAGAGAAAGAGGAAGAGTAATTCAATGCTATTTAATCTCACTCTAGCTGCGTCTGCGAATGTGTATCTCTCTCTCTCTCTCTCTCTCTCTCTCTCTCTCTCTCTCTCTCTCTCTCTCTCTCTCTCTCTCTCTCTCTCTCTCTCTCCATATTCTCCCTTACGCAAACGTGCAATCTCTCTTCCATCCTCTTATCTCGCCACTCACACACACACTTGACCCCTTCACACACACACACACACACACACACACACACACACACACACACACACACACACACACACACACAGACAGGCACTTTGGTTCACGAAATTTTATCAAGGTAGACTGTTTTTTTATACATGTACTTTATTTTTTTTTCCTTTCCTTTTGTGTCATCCATCTATTTTTCCCTCTTCCCTTCTTCCTCTTCCTTTTCCTCTTCCTCTTCCTCTCTATCTCCTATTCGCTGCTACTCTTTCCCACGTTTTTCGCCCGTCACATAACCACTTCCCTTCCTCCTCCTCCTCCTCCTCCTCCGTCTTCCTTACCTGTCTAATTTTTACCCTTTGTTATTAACCTCTTCCACCTGTCAGTGCCCCCACCATTTCCCCTCCCCTTCCCCCATACACTCCCCTACCTACTCCTCCCTTACAGTCACAAATTCCATATCTACCCATCTACTCCTTTCTACCAATTTATCTACCTTCCGTTCTACATCATTTCTCAGATTTTCTCTCCCTTTCATCTCTCTCAGCTCTTGACAGCCTCGCGATCTCCCTCCCTCTATTTTCTCTCCCTTCATCTCCCTCCCCTCCTCATCCCCTCAGCCTCACCTATTCATTCCCACCTGTAATTAGCAGCGGAAGCAGGTGTGTGTGTGTGTGTGTGTGTGTGTGTGTGTGTGTGCCCGGCCGGAAGCAGGTAAAGCGCGCACCTGCCCACCCTCTCCTTCCTCACGACCTTAAGGCACACAATCACACCCACTACCATATTTCTGTCACCCTTAGTGGAGTGTGTCTCTGTATTGCTGCTATATCACCCTGGCTAAATTTAGAGGTGTGGGTGTAGGGTGACCTGGGCGAATTGGTGGATGTGGGTGTGTGGATGTGAAGTGGATGGTGAGTTATAAGAGGGGTTAGTGGTGTTTTTAGATGGAGTGGATGGTGAATGAATTAATAGTGAGTTTATGTGATGAATTGAATGGTGAATGTATGATGAGTGTTCAAGGACGTATGGAAGATGTGATGTTGATAGCAATGATTAGAAAAGGAAAGGGGATGATGATGATGGTGATGGTGATAATGATGGTGATGGTGATGATGATGTTAATGATAAAACTATGTAGAATTATGAAAAACACGCAGTGATATATATTTTTTTTACTACACCAACTCCACCGCTTTAGTTAACATCATTCCCCGATCATTATCATCATCATCATCATCACCATCAACAACAACAACAAAAACAACGAATCAGACTGTATCAACGAACGAACAAACATAACGAATTAGTATATTATTGATCTATCCACCACAGGAAGAAGTAAACACCCACACCTACACACACACACACACACACACACACACACACACACACACACACACACACACACACACACACACACACACACACACACACACACACACACACAGAGGATTTCCTGAAGGCGAAGATGACGCATAACATAACAAAACATCTCCACCATCACCACCACCACCATCACCACCACCACCACCACCACCACCACCACCACCACCATCACCACGTTGAATTCAGAAGTGCACATGCGTCACAGTGGAGCCGGAAGGGAGGCAGGTGGATCAGAGGTGTGAAGGCAACTGCTCCATCATGCGGGTGGAGGGAGGGAGTGGAGGAAAGGAAGGGAGAGGGGAGAGAAGGTGTGACTAAGAGAGAAAGACGGAAGACAAAAGAGGGGGAGTAGAGAGAGAGAAAAAAAAAAAAGAAAGGAAGGAGGAAGGATATAACAGAGAGGACAGGAGTGGAGGATTGGGATAAAAGTGGAAGTGAGAGAATGCAAAGGAGAAAAGGAGAAAGAAGGAATGGAATGAGGGTATGATTGGAGAGGAGATGAAGGAGTCCATGTAGGATGAAAGTGAAGAGGAGAAAGGAAGAGATCAAGAATGCTATAAGAAAAAAGAGAGGAGTGCAAATAAGAAGATAAAACTTAGAAGGGAGGGGAGAGAAGGAAATAAAAAGAGAATTGACAGAGAGAAGGACAGGAATAGAAGAAAGGAGAGATAAGAAAGAAGGAGGTAGAGAGAGAATGGAAGAAATGGGAGAGGCTTTTGGATGAGAGATGAAAATGCGTAGAAAGATGAAAAAAGGGGGAAAATAAGGGAATGAAGGAGGGAGAAGGTAGAGAAGATAGGAAGAGAATGTAGGAGTGGAGGGAATGAAAATAAGAAAGAAAGAGACCTACTGAGAGAGAGAGAGAGAGAGAGAGAGAGAGAGAGAGAGAGAGAGAGAGAGAGAGAGAGAGAGAGAGAGAGAGAGAGAGAGAGAGAGAGAGAGAGAGATTAAAGAAGAATATGTCGGAATTGGGAAAAAGGAAAGAAAGAGGAAGGATGGACGAAAGGCAGGAAGGGAAGAGGAACATGAGAGAGAGAAGATCTGACCGTGAAAATGATTGGATTATTGACACACAAAAGGAAGATGAGGATTCTCAAAACGAACAAAAGAGAAACTAAAGAAATATAGGACGAAGAAAAAGAAATGAACGATGGAAAAAGACACAGGCGATAAAAACAAACAACACAATACGAAGCAAACTAAGAATATACATTGTAAATTAGAGGAAGAAGAAGAAGAAGAAAAAAGAAGGAATTAACATAATTATGAAATGAGACGAGGAAGCAAAACTAATAGAAAAATACCCACAAGTAATTAGGAAAAGGAAAAAAGAAAGAAAAGAAGGAAGAAGGGAAGGAAAGTAAGAAATCAGTAACCGGAAGAAAGATACTGAAATAAACGGAAGGAAAGAGACACGAAAAGGAAAATAACAACAAATATATAGGTCGAGAGGAAGGAAAGGCGATGGAAAGGAAGGAAGGAAGGAAAGAAGGAAG
>NC_087174.1:7352500-7375000 GCF_035594125.1 Scylla paramamosain
ACTTCCCATCCTCTCTCCTTTCTTTTCCTTCTTTATTTTATTCGTTGTCTTTCTTTCTGTTTTCTTTGTTTCTCGTATTCTTTATCATTGGCGTCTTGATTTTTTCTCTCTTTCCCTTTTCCTTTTCTTCTCTTCGTCTTTCTCTTCATTTTCCCTTAGTTTCTCTTCTTCCTTTTCTCTTAGTTTCTATTATTGTCCATTTTCATTCGCTTCCTCTTTTTTTTTTTTCCTTACATCCACTTCTCTCTCCTTCCTTTCCTTCTTCAAATTATCCTTCTTCCCCTCCTCTTCTTCCTCTTATTCATTGTCGCTCTCTGCTCTTCTTGTCTGTTTCTTTTATTCTTTATCAACACATCCTGCTTCTCGTCTCGTATCTTTTTTTTTTTTTTTTATGTTGCATTGATGTTCGTGTGTTTGTCTGTGTCTATACCTGTCTCTTCTTCCGTCCGTCTCTGTCCGTTCGTTCGTTCGTTCGTCTTTGTTTATCTTTATCTCGTTCTCCACTTCTGTCGTCTTGTCCTTTGCTTCTTTCTTGTTTGTTTTCGCCATTACCTTCTGTTTCGTTTCTCGTCTTTATCAGTTCTCGTTTGTCTGTCTTCGTTTTCATTACTCTCCTCTTTTCTTTCGTCTCTTTGTTTTATGTTTACTTATGTCTTCCTCCTCTTCTTCCTCCTCCTGCTCTCTCCTTTTCTCTTCTCTCAATTTCTCTATCCCCTCATTCTCCTCCTTCTCTCGCTTTTATATTTTTACTTCTCTTGTTTTCTTCTTCCTCCTCCTTCCGCTTCTCTTCGTCCTCATCATACTTATCTCATAATTTTTACTTTTTCTCTTCTTGTCATTACTCGTTTCTTATCTATCTCCTACTACCTCCTTCTTCTCTTCTCTTCTCTTTTATTTCTCCTTTCCTCTCCTTTTTTTTCCCTCCCTTTCATATATCTTTTTACTTATCTCTTCTTGTTACACATTTAGTTCTTTCTTCAGTTCTTCCCTCTTCTCCTTTACCTCTCTTCTCTCCTCTCCTCCTCTCTTCTCCATCTCATACTTCTCTCTCCTTATCTCTTTTTGCCGTTACACTTTTGCTCCTCCTCCTCCTCCTCCTCCTCCTCCTCCTCCTCCTCCTCCTCCTCCTCCCATAAGGCAAGGCAGTGTGAGCGTGAGAAGGTGATTCTTGTAAACCGGACTAAATTTTACCTCTTATGATCCGGAATGTGTGTGTGTGTGTGTGTGTGTGTGTGTGTGTGTGTGTGTGTGTGTGTGTATGTTGGTAGTGTACGAGTAGGAGTGTTTTTTTTATCTTGTTTATTTTTTGTGTGTGTTTGTGATGGTGGTTGGTGGTAGTGGTGGTGGTGGTCGTGGCGGTGGCTTTGGTGGTGATGGTAGTTGTCGTGGGCGGTGGGTGGTTGTGGTGACATCTAACTGATAGCGCTGGTGGTGGTGACTGATAGTGGTGGTGGTGGTGGTGGTAGTGGCGGCGGCGGCGACACAAGGTTAAGGTTTAGCAGGACAAACTGGTTCTCTTGGCTCGATATTTTACCCCATGGCTCCTTCACACCACCCACTCCTCCTCCTCCTCCTCCTCCTCCTCCTCCTCCTCCTCCAGTCAACCCTCCACTTCTTTACTCACCCCCACCTTGTCTTACTTCCTCTCTCCCTCCTCCTCTCCCTCCTCTCCCTCCCTCTCACCACATTCCTTCAACATCCCCCCCAGCTTCTCCACCCTCTCCCCACCAACTCCTCCCCACCACCACGTAAGCATTCTGGACGTGGCTTGGGAGAGAAGGGGGAGGGGAACGTGGGGGGAGAGGGGAGGAGAAGCTACTGGCGCCATGGTGGTGATGGGTATGGGGGTGATGATGGGGGGAGGGTGGTGGAGAGGTGTTGCATGTAGTTTAGACTCACCCATCCACCTCATCCACCTCTTCCTTACCCTCATCTTCTTCCTCTTACTTCTCTTACTGTCTCACTCACTCGTCCTCTCTCACCTCTTGCTTTCTTCGTCCTCTTAATTCACTGTTGCTAGATTTTTTTTTAATGTAAGAAGAGCGCTGGCAAAAGGGGACAAAAGAGAGAGGGAGGAAAAAAAAAAACAATAACAACAGAGGCGCCATTCTCAAAAAAGATAAAAATATGAAGATTAACTTTTTTACGTTTATATCTCTCTCTTTTTATCTTTTTATCTCCCTCATTCTCTCTTCTCCTCTCACTCATTCACATTATCAGTAATTTCTCTCCCTCATATCTCACTTTTACACCCTCGATCTCCTCCTTACTCTCTCTCTTCTTACCTTCTATATCACTCACACTTCTTTCCCCTCTCACACTTCACTCTTTCCCTCTCTCTTTCCCTTCCCTCTGTTTCTCCTTAATCTTACTTTCACACCACCTCATTCTTTTTCTCTCCCCTCATGCCTCAATTTTGCTGTCTCTCCCTCTCCCTCTCACTTTTACATTTACACCTCATTTTTACCCTCACATTTACTCTCTCACTCTCATTCCCACTCACTTTCATCCTAACACTCCCCTTGTCCCCTCACTTTTACTCTCTCGCTAGTCCACTCACTTCTGCCTCACTCACTTATCAGTTTTCACTCACTACCTTGCATATACTTACATCTCTCACGCTCACAGATAAACGAGCAATAAATAACACAACAAATAACAAGTAATACAAAGAATAACAAAAACAAAGTAAATGTAATTGATCAGGTGGTAACAAAAACACTTGCCAGGTAACCTTTGTTCGCTGACTCCACCTGGCAGGGAGGAAATTATCAGCAAAGACACAGATAAACAGGTGAGGCAGGTGAGAGGCTCCACTGATTAAATCACCTGCAACTTCCTGTTCACGTTGAATATATGGCGTGTGACGGTCACGTGTTTGGGAGAGAGACAGTGGTGGGGAGAGGGGAGAGGGTATAGGTAGGAAAAGACGAGTGAGGGAGAAAGAAGGAATAGGGAAGGAAGAGGGAAGAGGAGGAGAGGGTATTGTTGAGGAAAAGATGAATGGGGGAGAGAGAAAGAAGAGAGGAGAGGTTATGGGTAGAAAAAAATACGAATGGGGAAGAAGGAAGGAATAGAGAAAGAAGAGGGGAGAGGGTATTGTTGGGAGAAAAGACGAATGGGGAAGAAAGAAGAGGGGAGTGGGGAATAGGGAAGAGAAAGGGAAGAGGGGAGAGGATATAAGTGAAAAAAGAAAACGAACGGGGAAAGAAAAAGATGAAATGAAGGAGGAGATATGGGAAGAGGGGAAGAGATAGTTGAGAAAAGAGGAATAGGAAATAAGAAACGGGAAGGAATGTGGAAGGATACAGCAAGGTGTGTGAAGAAAGGAGAGAGAGAGAGGGAGAGGGTGGGAATCAGGGAATAGATGGTGAAGAAAGGGGAAAGAAGGAAAGCGAAGGATGAGAAGAGAAAGAGGGAAGGAGTAAGGGGAGAAGGAGAGATGCTTAAGAAGAAAAAGGGAAAGATGGGATGATGAAGAGGAAGGGAAAGGAAGAGGAGTGTAAGGAAGAAGGAAGAACAGGAAATTATGAAGGAGATACAGAGAGAGAGAGAGAGAGAGAGAGAGAGAGAGAGAGAGAGAGAGAGAGAGAGAGGAGAGAGGAGAGAGAGAGAGAGAGAGAGAGGAGAGAGAGAGAGAGAGAGAGAGAGTACAAAAGAAGAGATGGGAAATACCCTCAGAGTCACATAAATAGTATTACAGATTATTCCGTTCATTCCTTTCTTGTCTCGTGTTTTCCTCCTGACTTTCTCCTTGTGTCCTTCGCTGCCACCACCACCACCATCACCACCACCAACGAATAAGAAAATAACCACAACTATTTTTACTACTACTACTACTACTATACTACTACTACAGGAAACACGAGTAATTAGCCACTGATGACGTCACTTCTGTCTCCTTCACGCCCATTACATAAGAGTAGCGGGAGGGGAGGAGGTGGCATACGAGACAGGGGAGATAGTACTTACCTGTCTGGAAGAACTAATTGGGTACGTGGAAAAGGTAAGTAGGAGAGGAGTATGTGTGTGTGTGTGTGTGTGTGTGTGTGTGTGTGTGTGTGTGTGTGTGTGTGTGTGTGTGTGTGTGTGTGTCTCCCTCTCTCTCTCCCTCTAAGGTTGACAGGCGGACAGGTGCAATTGAGTCGCGTCGGGAAATACCTGGGTAATTCGTTCCTGCCGCTGAGTACGCTGAGTGGGTGAGTCAGGCGCCTTTTTTTGTACCTGGTGGTGAGTTACTCGCGTCCGCTCAGGTGTGGATGGACTGACAGGTGGACGGATGGATGGGTGGATGGATGGAGGGAAGGAAGGATAATGAAGAGGGAAGGTAAAGTAAGAATTTGGAGTAAGTAAGCAATAGGTAAGAAAAGGAGGAGATACAAAGAAAGTGAAAGAGAGAGAGGAAAGGAATAGAGAATGAAGAATTGATAATGAAGCGAAATGAAGGATAGAAGAAAGAATAGAGATGGATTTTGTACCTGTTTCTATTTTTTTTCTCTCTATTTTTTGGTGTAATTATAATGTGAAGCAACAACATATTATTTTTTTAAGGCTCCGGAAATCAGTTATAGGGGGCACAGGTGAGTAGATGATGGCTTGATGGGGCAGGTGTGAGTGTTGATATTGCGTGATGTATGGGTAGATGGATGGGGAAATGGTGTGAATGAGTGATTGTGTGGCGTTAATGATAATAGTAGTAGTAGTAGTAGTAGTAGTAGTAGTAGCAGGTGTTGTATTCGTAGTAAGAGGTAGTAGTAGTAGTAATAATAATAATAATAATAATAATAATAATAATAATAATAATAATAATAATAATAATAATAATAAAACTAAACTTCGCAATGACTAAAAAACAAAACCAATTCTCTCTCTCTCTCTCTCTCTCTCTCTCTCTCTCTCTCTCTCTCTCTCTCTCTCTCTCTCTCTCTCTCTCTCTCTCTCTCTCTCTCTCTCTCTCTCTCTCTCTCTCTTACTATCTATCTATCTATCCATCTCTATCTATCTATCTATCTGCCTATCAACCCAAAGCGAGATGGAGAGGGAGGGCAGTGAGAAAGGGGGGGGGCAAGGTCATTTTAGGGGGGAGGGGGGAGTGGGTTTCCGGTACACCTGTGCATTGGTAATTATGGCCCCTCACCTGTGGGTCCTGAGGGGAGAGGGGGGGAAGGGGAGGAAGAGAAAGGGAAGGTAAGGAAAGGTGAGAGGAAAAGGGTATAAAATTGAAGGAAAGGAAGAAAGGAGGAGGAGGAGGAGGAGGAGGAGGAGGAGGAATGGATGGGCAGCATGGGAGAGAAGGTGGGGGGGTGAGGAGGTAGAGAGGAGGTAAGGAAAGGTGAGAGGAAAGAGGATTGGAAGGGACTGAAAGGGAAGGAAAGATGGAGGTAGATGTGGAGAGAAGATAGGAGAGGTGGAGAGAGAAAGGAGATGGAGAAATGTGGGAGAAGGAGGAATTATTATTATGTATTATTGTTATTATTATTACTATTGTTATTATTATTATTATTATTATTATTATTATTATTATTATTATTATTATTAGTAGTAGTAGTAGTAGTTAGTAGTAGTAGTAGTAGTAGTAGTAGTAGTAGTAAGTAGTAGTAGTAATAGTAGTAGTAGTAGTAGCATAGGTGTTGTTATTGTTGTTGGTGGTCGTGGTGGTGGTGGTAGTAGTGGTGGTGGTGGTGGTGGTAGTGGTGGTGGTGGTGTGACCGATTAATGAAGTAGAGTCAATTAGCCTTTTTTTCTCATGCTTATTAGTGTCATTACTTGTTTTCATGAAGGTTAATTGAGGTGCTGTGATAACGAAGGTGGTGGTGGTGGTGGTGGTGGTGGTAGTGGTGGTGGTGGAGGAGGTAGAGGAAAGAAGACGAAGAGGAGGTGGAGGAGCTGTAATGGTGACAGCTATGTTGGTTACCTGTAAAATTTGTACTCGTATGATATAAGTAGGAAAAGTAAACAAATAAATAGAGTAGATTAAGATTTGTAATAAAGTAATAAATAAGAAAGAAAAAAAACTCCAAACATTAAGAAAATTTATTTATTCTCCCTCACTTCATTCTTTTCACCTTCGTCTCTTGCCCTACTTCACTCCCGCATTCCTTCTCTCTCCTCACCTCTACATTACCTTACTTTTCCCTTTCATTCCTATCATAAGACATTCCTTTCTCCCTTCCCTTCTTAGTTTCCCTTCTTTCCTTCCATCCACCTTCACTTTTACTCATTATTATCAACATCACCAATCATTCTTCCTTTGTTACATTTACTCATTATATTTTATGGCCTGTCTTGGTGAGGGGACGGTCGCTGGTGGTGGTGGTGGTGGTGGTGGTGGTAAGACTGTCTCAAGGGCGAAACGGTTGCGGAATTCCTGCCAAGCTTAACCTCAAATGCAGGTAATTTTTTTTTTCATCTTTTTTTTAATCCAGGCCACATTAGGATTAAGTATTGTACGCGTGTCTTGGCTCATGGTCGTTTAATTAGTGCTGTTAATTGTTGTTATTGTTGTTCTCCATGGCTTGGAAATGACAGGGAAGGATTTTTTTTCTTTATATTTTCCTTTTTCTTTTTTTTTTTTCCCTCGTGTGTTTTTTCCCTGGCGTGGTGCAATTTCCTTGTTTTTGAACCGTTGGAATTCCAGTGGGGGAAATTAATTAGTGTTTGGACGCTTGTGTGTTTGTTATTTTATTTTATTTTTTTCCCCCTTTTTCCTTTCGTTGTTGTTTTTGTTGTTGTGTTTGGTTTCCTGCTTCTTATCTTGTTCAGGGCAGTCTCCTGGTTTTCACTGTAATGTTTTATTTATTTATCTGTTTATTTATTTTTTAACTGATAACTTTTTCATTTTTTTCTTCATTTTTCTTTTGCCTATATATTTTTTTTCCACTTGCTCTGTATTTTAGTATTTCTCTCACCTTATTTGAATCAATGTTCAGTTTTTACTATCACTATTTATTTATTTTTATTGTAGTTTGTATATTTTGTGAGAGCAGAGTGGTATGATTCGCTTTTTGTATACCTCTTTCCTTATTGTGTCTCTTTTAACTTATTTTCCTATGTTACTTGACCCAGATTTTATGGTACACTTTGCCATTATAAATATTGGACAGAGCACAGTTTCCCTTTCCTGTATATTCTCTATCTTATTATTGTGTACTACTTCTGTTTGAACATTTTTGCTTATCTTGTTTTTCTCAGTTTCTTTCTATATATTATTATTTTTTTTCATCGTAATTTATTTGCATTATGTGGACATTTAATTGTATAATATGGATTTTTTTGTATCCTCCCTTCCTTATCTAACGTGTGTATCTTTTGTTTGTATATTTTCTCGACTTGCTTGGCTCAAATTTCTCTCTACACATATAATTATTTTTTTTTTTATCGTAATGTATTTAAGTATAAAATATGGATTGCTTTGTATTTGCCATTTCATATTTACTGTGTGTATCTTTTCCTTGTGTATTTTCTCATCTTGTTTAGCTCAAATTCCTCTATATTCTCAACACAACCTGTCTACAATATAAGGAGAGACTGGCGTATAATTTGCTGTTTAATATTTTTTCTTTCATTTTGTTTTCGTGCCTCGCTTTCATTTGATATTTTTTTTCTTAGGTAAGCGGGAACAAAACACACCTGAATTTACACCTGCGCGTTAGGCACAGTTGCAAATAGTGGTGTTTTGGGGACCGACTACCATTAGCACTTTGAGGAAAGATTGGCGATAAAGGAGGAGGAGGAGGAGGAGGAGGAGGAGGAGGAGGAGGAGGTGTAAATATTGTTATCGCTTCTGATGAACGGACTGATACTTTACCGAGGAGGAGGAGGAAGAGGAGGAGAAGGAGGAGGAGGGTAAGAGGGAAACGAAAAAAGAGGAGGAAGTAAATAAGAAAAAAGGAAAGGAGGAGGAGGAGGAGGAAGAGAAGAAAAAAAAAAAGGATATGGAGAAAAAGGAAAAGAAAGAAGTGGAAAATGAAAATAAAGAAGAAGAGGAGGAGGAGGAGGAGGAGGCGTGTTATCTGAGTGCGTGTGTGGTTGAGCGAGGCTGCCTGAGCAAGAAGTAAAGTACAGGGTGAGGCAAAAGTCAATTTACTCAGTGGGTGTTACAGGAGTGCCGAGGCGGTTCACGTGTGCTCTCTTTTTTTCCGCGTCACCCTGTCTGTCTTCTGTGTCTTTGTGTGTGTGGTGTGTGTGTGTGTAGAGAGAGAGAGAGAGAGAGAGAGAGAGAGAGAGAGAGAGAGAGAGCGCATCAATTACCTAACACAATCCATAATGACCTTTCTCTCTCTCTCTCTCTCTCTCTCTCTCTCTCTCTCTCTCTCTCTCTCTCTCTCTCTCTTCTCTCTCTCTCTCTTTCTCTCTCTCTCTCTCTCTCTCATTGAAACAAAAAAGAAAAGACGAAACACAAAGGGAGTAATGCCACTGTGACGCAATATATAAATTGACACACACACACACACACACACACACACACACACACACACACACACACACACACACACACACACACACACACACACACACACACACCGAGGCGACTGATTAAATTACTGTCATTATGCATTACACCCACTCGTTTATCTCTCTCTCTCTCTCTCTCTCTCTCTCTCTCTCTCTCTCTCTCTCTCTCTCTCTCTCTCTCTCTCTCTCTCTCTCTCGGTGGACAGGTAATTGACTGATTAATACAAGGTGAGACAGGTACAGGTGGCTCTATAAGGCCATTGTGTTTACCTGTCACCTGTCACACGTCACCTGTTGTACCTCGTGGGCGGGAGAGTGTCTCAGGTCGGGCGACCAGACAGGTGGAACGCAGGTGGACAGGTGGAAGGATCATGATATTGGTTCAAAAGTGTAGATTATGTGTAGAAATTTGGGTTGATAGTGAGAAAGGTTGGTTTTGTTTTCTTTTCATCCTTTCTTGTCTAGATTGTATTGAAAACAGAGGATCGTTAGTGGGAAAGGTAATTTTTGTTTACGTTTCATCTTTTCTTGTTTATTTTTCATCTTTCTCCGACTAAATTGTATGGAAGATCGGGGAGGTTGATAGTGGTAAGGTAAAATCTTACTTCTCTTTCATGTTTTTTTCAAGAATAAAGGTCGAGGGAATTGATAGTAGAGAAGACGAATTCTGTTTCCATTTAAATTTCAGTCACTTCACCTCAAATTCCCTTTAAAAACACCTTGCAACAACAACGACGACAGTAACACACACATAAAGAAAAAATAAATAAAAAACTATTACAAAAAAGACAGAAAACAAAGGTAAGGAAGGCGACTCAATGCAAATAGACGTGTAAATTCCTCTCCTCTGTGCCACGCCCCGCCTCACCCACCGGCAACACAACAGCACGAGGAAAAAGAGTGGCAAAAAGGCAACCTCCTTCGGGCACACCAAGACATGCTTCCCACCGCCACCCGGAGCGCCAGACACACACCACCAGCACAGGAAGGAGGATGGGGGGGGGAACTGAAGGAATAAAAAGGAGAGAAGGGGGAGGAAGAAGGCGAAGAGTTGAAGGAAGAAGAAGAGGAGCTGGAGGAGGAGGAGGAGGAGGAGGAGGAATTGAAGGGGAGGAAGAAGAGGAGGGAGAAGCCGACAAGCTGAAAGAGGAGGAAGAAAAGGGGAAGAAGGAGGAGGAAGAAGAGGAGGAGGAGAAGGAGAGACTTGAAGGAGGCGGTGGAGAAGGAGGTGGCTGGTGGTGATGGTGGAGGAGGACTAGAACAATGACTTAAAGAAAAAAAAAAACTAACCTAACTAAAAGAAAAGAGGAAAGAAAAATAAAAAAAAGAAAAGGGAAAAGGAAGAAAAATCTCACCATTGTCGAGAAGGACCTTGAGGGAACCCAAGAGAAATAAGATACTTGGAGGAGGAGGAGGAGGAGGAGGAGAAGAAGGAAGAGGAGGCAGAATCATGAGGAGAAGGACAAGGACGAGGGCAGAAAAAAAAAACATATACGAAAAAATAATTTCATCATTGATATAACCACGAAGAAGGAAGTGAAGGAGGACACTGAAGGAGTGAATGAGCGAATAGAGGTATCTGAAAGAGGAGGAGGAGATAGAGCCATAAGGAAGAGAAGGACGAAGCCACAAAGGACGTTAAGACATAAAGAGCAAACAGCAGCAGACATGTTGTCCCTTAAGAGGTTATGATAAGCCATGCCATTTAATCTGACAAGGACAAAACAAGACAACCTCACCATTGTAGGATCCACGAGGGAGGACGTGGAGGAGGACCTGGAGGGCGTGAGGGAAAGAATGGAGGTACTGGAGGAGTGAAGGCTGCAGGATTCCGAGGACTTGAGGACCTTCCGGATGGGCTGGCCTGTGTGGGGGGGCAGGTCATCAGGGGGGCGGTGACCTGCGCGGCGTGGCAAGGTCGATGGACGCGCTAGATCCTTCTTTGGCACTTCCGGGGAGCTCGTATCCTGAGGGACCTTCGTGCAGGACTTCTTGGATTCTTCCTCGCACTCTTGGACCTTCTCTTGTGAATCCTCAGTGGCGGGAATCTTCTTGCAGGACTCTTGGGACACCTCAGCATCCTCCTCAGGGACCTCGCCGCCCTTGGGATCCTTGGCATGACTAAGGACTTTCTTTGGGGACTCTGGGGAGCTTGAGTCGCTTCCGTAGGACCCCGGTGAGCTGAGACTCCTTCTGAGGACCTCTGGGGAGCTGATGGAATCCTCATCGTCCTCTCCCGGGGTCCTGCAGGAGGCTGAGTCCCCCGGGCGCGTCTGGAGGCTGCTGCTGGAGGCACGGGCGAGGGACGTGGTGGAGCGGTACTGCCCCACGTGCTTCAGCATCTCGCCGCCTGTGAAAGAGGAGAGGAAAGCGAGTGAGTGAGTGAGCGAGTTAGTGAGTAAGGAAAGGAAGGAGAGAAAAATATGTACAGTAAACGAATGAGTGATTTCTCGTTCTCTTCTTCCTCCTTCTTCTCTTTCTTCTTCTCTTCCTCCTCCTCCTTCTCCTTCTCCTCCTTCTCCTTCTCCTTCTCCTTCTCCTTTTTCTCCTCCTTCTCCTTTTCCTCCTCCTCCTCCTCCTCCTCCTCCTCCTCCTCCTCCTCCTCCTCCTCCTCCTCCTCCTCCTCCTCCTCCTCCTGGCAGTCACGTAAATATCAACATGTCTGCTGCAGTTTGTTCTTCATTTGTGTATCTTTGTGTTCTTTTATGTTCCTCCTCCTCCTCCTCCTCCTCCTCCATCGTTGCTGTCATTATTAACGTTATCATTATAGTTTTTGTCTTCATTCCTTTCTACGTTTTACCACTTCCTCCTCCTCCTCCTCCTCCTCCTCCTCCTCCTCCTCCTCCTCCTCCTCCTCCTCCTCCTCCTCCTCCTCCTCCTCCTACCGTTCCGTCACCTGGTCTAATTAGAGCAGGTATCCCGTCAGAGGAAGGTGTGTTAATCAGTATTACCTGTTTCACTCTGCAGACTTTCTCTTTTTTTTCCCACACGCTCATTTTTCATTTCATTTCAGTTTTTTTGTTTTATTTATCGTTATTCTTCTTTCTTTCTTTCTCTCTGTGTCTTTCTTTCTTTGTGTTTGTTTCCTTGCATTTAAATTTACTGTTTTGCCAACTTGTTCTTGTTTCTTTTTCTTTTTTCTTTCTTTCTTTCTTTCTTTCTTTCTTCGTCCGTTTCCTTGCATTGAAGTTTATTATTTTGCCAACTGGTATGAAGGAACGGAGTCTTACACACACACACACACACACACACACACACACACACACACACACACACACACACACACACACACACACACACACACACACACACACATAAAATCTACAGTCACCAATTTTTTCCCTTCACTAGTCGCTCCAAGAAAGGCAAGCACTATTTTGACCTTTACTTCCCTTGACACTAAAGCTTACAGTCCCTTGTTTTCCTTCACGCATGATAAGTTTAGGAGGAAATTGCCCTCACTATTTCCCCTCCTTCCCTCCTTCTCTCCTTCCCTTCCTTCTCCTTCTTCCTCTTTTTATCTCTCCTTCGTTCCTTTTCTTCCTTCAAGCATCTCCTCGCCCGTTATTATTTTTTTTGTTTCTTCTTTATTTTTCTTTTTTGTTTTCTTTTATATGTCCGATTTTTTCCCTCTTCTTTCTTCTCTTCCTTCTTTTTTTATTTCCTTTTTCTGTGTCTTTTCTTCTTCTTCTTCTTCTTCTTCTTCTTCTTCTTCTTCTTCTTCTTCTTCTTCTTCTTCTTCTTCTTCTTCTTCTTCTTCTCCTCCTCCTCCTCCTCCTCCTCCTCCTCCTCCTCCTCCTCCTCCTCCTCCTCCTCCTCCTCCTCCTCCTCCTCCTCCCAATTAGCACGTCTACTTTTCCTCCCATACATCTATCTCGTCATCTTTCCTCCTCTGCGGTTTCTTTCCCTCCCTTCCTTTCCTCCATCTTACCTCCCTCCCTTCTTCCGTCCTTCCCTCCTCCTCTCCTCCTCTTTCATTAGTGTTTCCTTATTACCGTCTCCATCTTAATCAGACTTTTTAATTGCCTGTATGAAATTGGTCACGAGAAAGGAAGGAAGTATGGAGGGAGGGAAGGAAGGAGGGAGAGAGAGAGAGAGAGAGAGAGAGAGAGAGAGAGAGAGAGAGAGAGAGAGAGAGAGAGAGAGAGAGAGAGAGAGAGAGAGAGAGGAAGGGAGGGAGAAAGGGAGGTAATGAAGGAAGTAGACGGAAGTAATTAGATCAGAAAGTTGTTGTTGTTGTTGTTGTTGTTGATGGTGGTGGTGGTGGTGGTGGTGGTGGTGGTAATAATGGTGGTAATGTTGGTTATGATATTGGTGGTAGTGGTGATGATGGTATAGCGGTAGTCGTGATGATGGTAGCAGTAATAGTGGTTGTAGTGGTGATGATGGTGGTGGTGAAAGTCAGCTTGAAGTGATGAAAAGCATTTTTAGATGATGAACTGAAATCACACACACACACACACACACACACACACACACACACACACACAGTACCCCCTCCTGTGCAGCAGCCGTAAGTCAATCCGGTTTTACAGACGTGGGAGGTCAGAATGGGGAAGGGGGGAGAGGAGGCAGGGTACGGGGGAGTGGGGTGATGGGGAGGTTGAGGTCGCGTTATCTCCGGGTCACGTTTCAGCGGCGACACTTTACGGGCCTCGACCTGCATGCGGCGCGAAGATTTGGTTCCGGTGTGATTCGGTAAACGGCTGATCCGGTTCTGAGATAATGCGGTTTCGGTTCAGGGGTGAGTGACATGGGAGGGATCTGCAGGGGTTCGGTTCCGGATTTATTCGGTTTCGGTGTCTCAGTTTTCCGGATTGGATAGGTTTGATTCAGTTCAGTTTGGTTACCGGTACCGTTTTGTGGTGTGTGGTGGTGGTGGTGCGGTGGTGGTGTTGGTGGTAGTAGTAGTAGTAGTAGTAGTAGTAGTAGTAGTTGTTGTTGTTGTTGTTGTTGTTGTAATAGGAAAAGTGGTAGTTATAGTAATAGTTGTAGTAGTAGTAGTAGTAATGGTAGTAGTAGTAGTAGTAGTAATAGTAGTAGTAGTAATAGTAGTAGTAGCAGTAGTAGTAGTAGTAGTAGTAGTAGTAGTAGTAGTCGTGGTAGTAGTAGTCGTAGTAGTTATAGTTTTAATGTATTAATAATGTTTCTCTCTCTCTCTCTCTCTCTCTCTCTCTCTCTCTCTCTCTCTCTCTCTCTCTCTCTCTCTCTCTCTCTCTCTCTCTCTCTCTCTCTCTCTCTCTCTCTCTCTCTCCTCCTTCCTGCGTCTCTAACCTTCCCTCCCTCCCTTCCATCCACCCATTCCTAGCAACAAGAGGAATCAAAATAGTTACACTCATTTGGCGGCGCACCTGCCCAACTCTCACCTTGCTCGCAGGTAAACATGCTTTTCCCGGGAGACGATTTGTTGTGGCAGAGTGACGGGGAAACGAGGCACAGAAATAGAGGTCTTCCTGCAAGGGGGTGAAGGGTGAGGGGGTGGATGAAAGTGGGTGTGAATGAATATAAGGTGAGGTTTGGATGAATGGCAGATGTGGGTGTAGGATGAGTGGATGAGTGGATGAGTGAGTGAGTGGAAGAGGTACGGATAGGGGTGGATGAATACATGATAGTGGAAGATTGGTGAGATATTTATTAGTGGATGAGTTGATGAGTTTCGGTCACAACGTATGAGATGAGTGGAAGGTGGATGAGTGGATGACATGTGGAGGATATACGGATAGAGATGGATGACTGCAGGGGAGCCAAAGATAAGTGGCAGAGACTTTGATAAGTGGATTAATTTGGATGGATGAAGGATAAGTGAATGAATAGTGGAAGAGATATGGATGAAGAGCGAAAGTGTGTGAAAAAAGTGGATGAATGGAGATGTGGATGACGGATGTATCTGATATTCTTTGTGTATGAGAGAGAGAGAGAGAGAGAGAGAGAGAGAGAGAGAGAGAGAGAGAGAGAGAGAGAGAGAGAGAGAGAGAGAGTGGGTGTGGGAAATCAGAATAATGAGGAACCGAAAGAGAAAGGAGAATAATGAGTGAATGTGGTATGATTACTCACACACAGACACACAAACAGACAGACAGACAGACAGACATCCCCAATCGATGACGAGAAAGCGAAAGTAAACTGCTAATGAAGGAAGGTATGAAAAGGAAGCGATGAATAAAGAAATGCAGGTAAAGACGAAAGAACGAAAGAAAGACAGATAACGAGTATAAATCAGGTTAATTGAGAACAAAATTATCTAAGAAAATAACTGAAATTAATAAAGGATGATGTGTGATAACTAGGTCAGAGAGAGAGAGAGAGAGAGAGAGAGAGAGAGAGAGAGAGAGAGAGAGAGAGAGAGAGAGAGAGAGAGAGAGTAAAGCAGGAAATACGTAGACTTAAGAGAGGTTCAGGCAGTCAAAATAGAGAGCAAGTGTTTACCGTTTTGGGATTAACTAGTTCGGAGGGTGAATATTCTCTCTCTCTCTCTCTCTCTCTCTCTCTCTCTCTCTCTCTCTCTCTCTCTCTCTGGCTCACTTTCCCACGCCGGTCTTCACGGGAGTCGAATTCACTTTCATCCAACTGAGACCAAAGACCAATGAGCCACGCTAGGGCAAGAGGGAGCTAACCCACACATGCCCGAAGACCTTTTTTCCTTCCCACAGACCCACGGATCGCCGCCCTAGAGGACCTGTGGGGCTTGAGGGGTCCTTGGTGTACCCCGGGCGCCCTTCATGGGATGGTCCTTATTGTGAATCTGTGAAAGGACCTTGCGTTGTGCCGCCCTGGGTAAGCGAGTGAACAAATTGTTTATTCTGCTCCTAACTGCCTGTAATCTGCTGCAGGAGGAGGAGGAGGAGCAGGAGGAAGAGGAGGAGGAGGATTTGGCAGTAGGGAGTGGGAAATGAGATGAAAAAGGAGATGGAAGGATGCTATGTTGTGTTGTAGGAGAAAGAGGAGGAGGAAGAGGAGGAGGAGACAGGCAACGAGAGATGAGGGAATGCTGGGTTGTAGGAGGAAAAAGGAGGAGAAGATAAGGTGTGGGAGGTGAGGTAGATGCTGGGTTGTGGAAAGAAGAAGGAGGAGGAGAAGGAGGAGGAAGTAGGGAACGAGAGATGAGGGAATGTTGGGTTGTGGGAGGAAGGAGGAAAAGATTAGGAGTGAGAGATAAGATACTGATTTTGGGGAGGAAAAAAAAGAAGGAATAGGAGGAGGAAGAGGAGATAAGGAGCGGGGGATGAAATGAAGCTGGGTTGTATGAAATGTTAAGGAAATGGAGATTATAGGAAGTGGGAGATGGGAAGGGAAATGAAGGGATGCTCGGTTGTGGGAGGAAGAAAAGGAGAAGGATGAGGAGGAGGAAGTCGGAGATGAGACGAGGAGAGAAGAGGGGGGAAGGAATGCTGGTTTGTATGTAAAAAAGATGAGGAGGAAGACGAGGCTTGTAAGAGTATAAAGAGGAGGAGGACGAGAAGACCGAGGATGAATGGGAAGGCAAATGAAGAGATGCTGAGTTGTAGGAGGAGGAGGAGGAGGAGGAGGAGGAGGAGGAGGAGGAGGAGGAGGAGGAGATGAAATGAGATGGCAAGAGAAGATGGATGCAGAATCGTACGTTATGAGTTTTTATCTTTATTTATTCATTATTTTATTTTATTTTATTATTATTGTTATTATCTTTTTTAGGTGTTAAGGTGTCTGGCCAAGAGCATAAACATTAGAAAAGAAAAGAAAAAAAAAACACACTGAATTCGCCTCTCCCAAAAAGATAAATATGAGAGAAGATACCAAAATGTTGACCAGCTTAGTTTCACAGTTGTCTTGGTCTTTCTCTTGTCGTGTGAGTGAATGACGAGGCAGGAAGGGAGACACATGAGAAGAGGCCACAGGAAACAAGGTAGAGGAAGTGAAGACGTGTGAGAAAAAGACCCGTACTCAGAAACACTTTGCTCTCTCACTACGACTGTTTTCAAAGGCCACAGACATGATTAGCTGGGTTCTCAAGACTGTTACTCCTATTACTTATGCAAAAATCTTGTTAATCTATCCCTGGAACCATCAAAACACCCTTCAAAACCTGTTTAACTTTAACTATAACCCTTTGAATGCAGTGGATGTGTAGCTAGAAGGTGTCTCAGTTTGGTTCAAAGTGGATAGATGGAAGGGAAGAGAGTGAGATACAACAGCAAAGGCGTTTATTGAAAGGGAAAAAAAGGAGGAGAAAAAAGTATCGATGAGGGAGAGGGAGGAAAAGGAAGAGAGGATGTTTTAATAGGTGGTGAAGAGAGGGAGATGGAGGGGGAGGAAAGGAACACTGAGGGAAGGGAGGGAAGGTAACAAGACCTCTCCTTTATGTGTATTTTTCCTCCACTCAGGATTTCAAAATTTTCTTTCATTTCTTAATACTTCCTCCTCCTCCTCCTCCTCCTCCTCCTCCTCCTCCTCCTCCTCCTCCTCCTCCTCCTCCTCCTCCTCCTCCTCCTCCTCCTCCTCCTCCTCCTCCTCTATATGAATCGACTGAGTAAAGGAAATAGTTGGAAAAAGAAAACGAGAGAGAGAGAGAGAGAGAGAGAGAGAGAGAGAGAGAGAGAGAGAGAGAGAGAGAGAGAGAGAGAGAGAGAGAGAGAGAGAGAGAGAGAGAGAGAGAGTAATAAGGACAGAAACTTCACCTCCCCCACACCCTCACGCCCTCAGCGGACAAAGGCGACAGGAGCAGCCAGAGATAACTTGAGGACAAAATAGAAAAGCAAATTTACCCCAAAAAGGACCAATTTGTTCAAGGGGCTGCTTTGAGAAACCTTTTGGGGGAGTGGGTGGGTGGGTGAGGGTGGGGCGAAAGTAGCGGGCAGGCTTTTGAAGATTTTCCCCCATCCCCCCCTCACCATTCATTCCTACTCTCTCCCTTTTATTTTTCTCCTCTTTCTTTATTTTTTCTTCTCTCATTTTCCGAGCGACAAACAGACAGACAGACAGACAGACAGACAGACAGACAGACAGACATATAGGCGCGACTGGTGATGTCTTTCTCTGTTTGTTTGTTTGTTTGTTTGTCGTGTACTTAGTGGTGATTATTGGTGATTATTATTATTTTTTTTTTTTTGTCTTTTTTTCGCTCTTTTTTTTTGTTCTCGGATTTTCCTTTTTGTTACTTGTTTGTCTGTTTGTCTGTTATTTTGGCTGTTGTTTTATTTGCCTTTCTGTCTGTCCCCGTTTCTCTCTCTCTCTCTCTCTCTCTCTCTCTCTCTCTCTCTCTCTCTCTCTCTCTCTCTCTCTCTCTCTCTCTCTCTCTCTCTCTCTCTCTCTCTTTCAGTGACCTGCTTCCCTCTACCCTTTCCTCTCTCACCTGTCTGGCCTGCACCTGTTCGCCCCCTACCTGTTCGACTCTCATCCTTGCCTGCCTTTACCCTTAACAGTTTCCTTCCCTCTTCCCACCTGTCTGTTACGCAATCTCCCATACCCAACCGTTCGTAAATAGGATATGCATTTTATTAACCACACATTTGTACACATTGTAAAATTATATTGCCTAAAAAAACATTCAGTTGTATTTATGATCGTGGTCAGTAGTCAAGTAAACACGCCACTCATTTTCACTGTGTTTAATGTTGTATCTTAATGTTAAGTCCTCTGAAGTGGTAAGAGTCTGCTATTGTAATTTTTTTGATTTGTTTATATATAACTTCACTCGTTCATTGCTATAGTCTTACTTTGTCAACATTCAGAGCATTGTAAAAAAATAAATAGATAAAAATGTTGCGTGATCACACACACACACACAAAAAAAAAGGAAAATGAGGTTGCTTTTTCTTTTTAACAGAGTTTAGTACAAAATTATTTGCCAAAAAAAGTTGTAGGTGATTATGAGAAAAACAAAAAACGGCAGTGAAAGGATTAAGACTGAAGAAAACACAAAACTGGAAGCGTGGAAGCGTGTGCAAAAGGTTACTGTTTTGTGTTCTGACCACCACTGCACATGAACTGCACGTTGTCTTGGGTACGTCATCCCTTACACCTGCCCCTTACGTCCCTTTGTACCAGACACATTCCTCGGGCACTTCACTTCCATTAGGTCCGGTCTGTTCTCTCCTCCCGTTGTCTGTGTTTCGGCCTCATACTGTGCTATCGATATCTCTGTGAAAATATACTTCGTCATACACCATTCTCTTTGCCTACGCTCTAATCGATCCACAACCAAACACTCTAATCATTCTTTGTCACGGCTTTCTTGCTTCATTCATTCTAAACTTTACCTTCACGTATATTCTTTCACTCACAGCAACACACGATCCTTGATACATGAAACGGTCTTTCTCTTACTATTTCAAGCTCAGACTGCGTTTATCTTTTTATTATCTATCCGCCTTATATATTTGATGACTTTACTCTGTCTCATTCACCTCAGTTTCCTCTTTTCTACCATTTATAAACACTCATATGAAACGGTCGATTGCTTGAAGAACCTTTGAAAACTGCATCACTTATTCAGGCATTCATAGGGGTGAGTGTTCCCTGCAGACTGAGAGTGGAAGGGAAAAGGTTCAATCGGTAATCAGATTCAAAGGAGTAGCAAGAATTTTAAGTTCCTTCGTTCAGTTCCTTCGTTCACTCGCCCCTTCTGATGACCTTCCCTTCCCTCAACATCCATCCATAGGTCACTCGCCTCCTGGGAACCGAACCGGTGTGATGGAGGCCGCCTTACAACCCCCTCACCACCCCTCACCCTTCACAACCACCCACATCCCTTCCTCACCACCTGTACTCCAGCCCGTCCCCACCAGCCCGCCACGCCGCACCGCACGGTCATCCACACCATTGCATCATACCACACCGCATTGGATTACTGCTGTATCGTGTGTCAGGTGGGCTGTGCGCTGCCGTGGTGTAATACATAATACTATATCGTCACCACTTGCCACTGTTACCACTACCACGTCACGTCACGTCATATAATTACCATCTCTGTATTACACTACAATCTAGACAGCACACCACCACCACCACCACCACCACCACCACACCTTACTGATGACTTACTGGGAAACTACAGGACTTTCAACAATATTAAACTAACCTACCTTCACCCTTACCAGTGCTCATCCTTATCCTCCCTCACCTTCCTCACCTCTTCCACCTCATCCTGACTCCACCTTCCCTCCACCTGTTCATGAGTACAAGAATTCCACCACCAACTCATCACTCCTATTCTTTACACTGTTCCCATCCCTCCCCATCCCTCCCCATCCCTTCCCATCCCTCCCCATCCCTCCTCCGCTCAGCTCCCCCGTCCCGACCCGCTCCAGGCTTCCCCATTGTCTCCTCGGGGCAGAGAAAGGCCGCAGGGCAGTTCCCGTGGGAGGAGGAGGAGAGGAGCAGGAGGAGGAGAAAGAGGAGAAGGGGGAGGAGGAGGAGGAGGACAGGCAAGGTCGGTGGAGGGATGAGACAAGGAAAAAGGTTGAAAGGAAAGGAGATGGAAAGGAGTGGAAGAGAGAGAGAGAGAGAGAGAGAGAGAGAGAGAGAGAGAGAGAGAGAGAGAGAGAGAGAGAGAGGGTAGATGGAGATGATATAAAAAATGGATGATGAGAATAACGTGTAATTACAGACCACACAGACTTATGATACCTGGCAGGTGAGCCGCTGCTACACCTGGACACCTGAACACTGACACCTGAGCTACCTGTGTGTGTATGAGACATTGTTACCTGTGTGTGTGTGTGTGTGTGTGTGTGTGTGTGTGTGTGTGTGTGTGTGTGTGCGTAAGAGAGAGAGAGAGAGAGAGAGAGAGAGAGAGAGAGAGAGAGAGAGAGAGAGAGAGAGAGAGAGAGAGAGAGAGAGAGAGAGAGAGAGAGAGAGAGAGAGAGAGAGAGAGAGAGAGAGGGGGGGGGGAGGACAAAGGGTGTGCGTGAAGTAAGTCTTGAAGAGGAGGAGGACGTGAAGACGGAGGAAGAGGAGGAGGAGGAGGAGAGGAATGCAGCGAGGGAGGAGGACACAGGAAGCTGGAGTAACAGGAGATGAGTTAGCGGGAGGGAAGGAGAGAGAGAGAGAGAGAGAGAGAGAGAGAGAGAGAGAGAGAGAGAGAGAGAGAGAGAGAGAGAGAGAGAGAGAGAGAGAGAGAGAGAGAGAGAGAGAGAGAAGGGCATTTTGAAAGGGAGGGGTGGGATGGGTGAAGGTCAGGTCAGGTAGCGGAAGGAGGTGTGACCAATATGTTACGGTTGGCGTCCCTTTGTTACGCCTGCCCCCTGTCTTGTTAAGGAGGAGCGGGGCTGAGGAGGCTAGGTATTAGGTATTGGGAGCTTTGGTTATGTGCTTATCTCTGCGTCCTTTCGTGTGTGTGTGTGTGTGTGTGTGTGTGTGTGTGTGTGTTTTGTTTGTGTGTGTTGTCATGTTTTTAATAAGTCTATAATTGTTTTTGTTTTTTTTTAATGGAATGTGATTTAGTTTCATGCATTTTAGTTTTCTCTTTGTGTATTTTCTGTTTTATGCATCATGTCTGTTTTGTAATTTTATATCAATATTTAAGTGTGGTCAGTATCTGTCTATCTGTCTATTTATTTATCTATCTTTCTATCTCTGTGTGTGTGTGTGTGCATGCAATCACAGGTATTCCTCCGCCAGTTATTGTTATAGGTAATTGTGCAAATTTTCTCATTCTTTCCTGACATAATTTCACAAGCTAATATTTTATACTTTTTGAATAGTTTATCTGTATTTTCACTAACTTTCCTTTTTTTTTTTTTTACAATTTTTGATAGTAATACCCAATAAAAAACCTTTACATTTATATTATATTTTCTTATCATGGCATTAATTTATCTTATTGTCAGTTTTTTCCCCAAGTTCACCTTTATTTTCACATAATCTAATCTGAATCATCATATTTGCCTTTACATTTTACACAAATTTCCTCAACTCATCAGAAAAGAAAAGAAGAAGAAGAAAAAAAAAACTCATGAATTTCTCTCCATCTGTTTAGTCTCTCGTTTCATCTCCTGCTCACTACTCCCTCATGTCACTGCTGTGTGTTCTCATGACGGGGAAGTTTGTCTCCCTCAAAGTTTGGTTCCTTGGGCGTGTTCCTGAGAAGCTCTGAACACCGTGACAGCGCAAGATCGAGAAACGCAGTGCATATTTTCGAGTTGTGTTTATCGTTCTTTTGTGTGCATGCTGTGTATTCTTGTGAGAGAGAGAGAGAGAGAGAGAGAGAGAGAGAGAGAGAGAGAGAGAGAGAGAGAGAGAGAGTGTGTAGACTGCAATATCAGAGACAGTGAGAAAAAGAAAGTTTGTTTGTCTTTCTCATTCACGCTTCATTTTTAATTGGGCAAAGCAATGTGTTCAAGGAGAGACTATAGAAAACACAAACTCAGAACTCTTCTCTCACTTCCGTTTCATTCTCTGATATTTGTCAATCTCATGCTCTCTAATTTACCAGTTTTACTTTTTATTATCAGTTTTGACTCAGTTTTTGCAGGGTTAACGCAGTGACGCTTGAAATGTTGCATGTTTCAGTACAGGAAAGGGTTTTCAAATGTATGCTATGAGTGTTATGTTAATGAATGTATTTTTTGAACTTTTTTTCACTCTCTCAAAAGTGCTATTTTTCAAAGGATACAAAGCTCATACTGTTTCTCATGAGTGTTTTTCCTACTGATAGTGTAAGAACCTTATAAAACTGTCAATAGAATCACGAAAACACCCTTGAAAACCCTGATAACTCCCCCCAAGAGCCTTTAGAAGTAATCGAGACAAAACCTGCAAACATTTAAATAAGAACAATTGCTTGATTCATGAAGTGAAGCCTCGATCAATAATTCCTCATGCAAACGTTTCCAGCCATCTAAGTTTGCCGCGCGTTTCAAGACTTCGTTAACATACAGGAGGTGGGCCGCCAATTAACCGTCTGTAATGGTTGAGTGGGGTCGCGAAACCAGTTGGAAAGCTCGCCGACAGAGGACAGTTTTCCCATTCTAATATCGCCTATCATATGAACGTGGTGGGAACTCCTCTCTCTCTCTCTCTCTCTCTCTCTCTCTCTCTCTCTCTCTCTCTCTCTCTCTCTCTCTCTCTCTC
>NC_087174.1:7377500-7385000 GCF_035594125.1 Scylla paramamosain
TTGTTTCCCACCATCAGCTGTCTCTGTCTGTAACTGCTCACATGTCAGTACAGTGTTCTTTTTTTTTATTTTGATGATCTGTTTCCTTCTTACATTGGTTGCGTTTTGAATTTGTTAACTTCTTATTGAAACCTGAGTCTTTTTTTTTTTTCCGATGTTAACTTGTTGCATTATGAACTTGATGATTGTTATTTTGATCTTGCTAATCGTATTTTAAACTTACTTTTCATTACTATACTTGATCATCGTTTTCAAAAGTTACCAGTGCTTTAAGAACTTGTTAGTTGCATTATAACCACAATTTAAACTTATTAGCCGCATTACGAAGTTATTTGAACTTAATAATAGCATCCTAAACTTATTAAAGGTATTCTAAACTTACAAACCACATTCTGAACTTAGTAATAGCGTTTTAAAATTCTAAATACATTCTAAACTTACAAACAGCTTTTGAATTTAGCACATTCTGAACTTACTAACTTGATCCTCGAATTACTAAATGTATCCTGAATTTGTTAAACGCATCGTGTATCCATCACCGCCCTTCATTCTCTATTTCCATCACAATCTTGCTTTTCTTCTCAATACAAGAGTTAATTAGAATATTCACACCTCCGCTCCACTCCACAACCTCAGAAACCACTTAATTTCGTGTGTGTGTGTGTGTGTGTGTGTGTGTGTGTGTGTGTGTGTGTGTGTGTGTGTGTGTGTGTCTGTGTGTGTGTGCTCTTTCTTTCTTTTTTTTTTTTCCTTTCCATCTCCTACGACTTATGTTTCTTCGGGATGGGAGTGTCCAGGACTAAATTGGCCCTGGAATCCTGGACTCTCCCTGGACTCTCCCTCTCTCCCTACTTGGTGCGGCGTATCAGCAACCTTTTTTTTATTTTTTTTATTTTTTTTATTTTCTATTTGCAATGGACTCCTTTTTGGTCTGTCTCCATTATGAGCGAGGGGGAAAAAAAAGAAGTTCGGGTATACGAGTATATCTTCTTTCCTCATCTGACAGCATATAAAGTTTATTGCGCGTTGTGTTTGTTGTAACATTTCATCTTATTCACGTACGAGCTCTCCCATGATATTTCTAAAAGTTTGTTTATGTTTTGTTTCTTTGTTTTTCTCACGTTTTATTGCTTGTATCATGACGTGGCTCGACTAAAGTTTCCTTCTTTTACTGTTTACTTGTTTTATCTTTTTCCTTCCTAATATTTTAAACAAAGATATGTCAAGAAACCCTAATGAGACTTCCCTTCCTTTCATTCTCAAACCAAACATTAATTCTTAAGGTAAACAATTCTAAACACATCGATATCGAAAACCGTAATTCTTGAAGGACTCAATCTTAAACACTCTAACATCACCTTCAAAAACAACTTATATATCTTTTCTTACAGGTGTATCGACAAGAAAATATAGTTCGTTAGTGCATACATGTGAGGGAAGACAGGTAAAGGTGTGGCGCTGGGCACTTGAGAACTTGAGATTGAAACGTGGATTGGGAAAGAGGAGGAGGGACAAGGGTGCGGCACGAGGGTGTGTTAGGGAGACAAGTGTGTGTGGCAGATTGCATGTTGTCGTTAGGGAGGTGAAGTGAGGGAGGTGAAATGAAGTGGATATATACGAGGAGTCAGGAGATTACATGTTATCGTTAGGAAGGTGAAGTGAGAGAGGTGAAATAAAGTGCGTATTTATGAGGAGACTACATTTTATCGCTAGGAAGGTGAAGTGAGAGAGGTGAAATGAAGTGCGTATTTATGATGAAAGTTTGTGTTTATGAAGAACATGAGGTGATGGTTTGAGTTACGAGAAAGATGTGATGGATTTACTCATGAAGAATGTTTTATGTGAGAAAAGTGAGAATGACGTGTATTGATGTGGAACGTACGTGCATGCTTTTATGAGGGAAATTATGTGTCTTGAGAACGCGAGGAAACTAGAAATGACATGATTATAAGAATGTGTTAATGAGAAAAGTGAGATGCTACTCTTTAGTTATGAGGAAGATGAGATGCGGTTCGCTTTGAAGAAAAAGATTTACTATAAGAACATGAAGGATGCAAAACTGCCATCTACTTCTAAGGAAAGTGAGTACGTATTTAACATGAACTTGAGATGCCGCTCTGTAGTTACGTGTACGAGGGAAAGTGAGTTACAACTTATTATGAGAAACTTTCTTGCTATATGAGTACAAGGAAGGTGAGAACGTGGTGTGTGTTATGAGAAGAGCACGTATTTATGAGGAGCGTGGAATGCTGGTTTTAATTGTGAGGAAAGTGAACAGTTCTAAAAATACTATGATGAAAATTAAATAGAAGTTTATGAATAAAATACAGTTATGAGGAAAGTGACATTTACTATAAGGACGAGAGAAAAAAATGAGTAACTTGTATATATATTAATGAGGAAGACATGCATATATGAGGAGAAATATACATCTAGCTGAGGAAAGTGACACCATAAGGACGTGAAGAAGGTGAATGGGTGAAGATGACAAGCAGAAATAGGTAGGTAGGTTTCATATGGGGACTGCCACGTGTTGGTCTGACGGCTCCTTGCAGCTTCCCTTATTTACGTTATGTGCTTATGAAAATCTACGTGTATATATTCATGAGGAGAGTGACTTGCTGCATGCTTCCACTGCCGGGAGGGAAGTTATGTTGTGCAATGTTTTGAGGGAAATGCCATTGTGAGGATCATGGGAGAAGCTAAATGTGACGATGATCGAGAGAGAGAGAGAGAGAGAGAGAGAGAGAGAGAGAGAGAGAGAGAGAGAGAGAGAGAGAGAGAGATCAATCATCATGGCGTGTTCAGCTCAGTCATTACAATAACAAACTGTGAACAAGAAACGGGTTTTGTCGCTCTTTTCTTTCTCATTTTCTCTTTTTCCTTCCTTTGTGTGTGTTGTTCTTTTTTCTTCTCCATTCTCCTTACCATTCCTCCTATACCCTTCATTTTTTTCCGTCTATTACAAACCATACCTCATCGACACCTCTCACGGACTCCAGCTGCACATAATTATTCTTCAGGTAACTTATTTTATTAGTTTCTAAGTAAAATATATGCAACTCTTTATTCACAGTGTGTTTAAGTACATTTACGTGTTCAGTTCCCGTCATGGTTAGTAAGAGAGAGAGAGAGAGAGAGAGAGAGAGAGAGAGAGAGAGAGAGAGAGAGAGAGAGAGAGAGAGAGAGAGCCCACATATTACTCAGCAAAACTTCAGCACAAACTTATCTTGTAAACCGATGAATTGGAAGGATAAGGGACAGTTTATTGCTCTCTCTCTCTCTCTCTCTCTCTCTCTCTCTCTCTCTCTCTCTCTCTCTCTCTCTCTCTCTCTCTCTCTCTCTCTCTGTCTCACAAGCAAAATTACTTCAAACATTCATTCCTAGCACAATTTATTCAATCCCAGCATTATAATGAACGCAGATTGGGTTGGCACGTGGTGTGGAGGAGTTTGATTACCTTGGATAAGCTTGATTGCTGCATATTACTGTGAGGTTCTATCAGGCTTATCACTAACACACCTGATAATGGCGCCAGGTAACATCCAGGGCCATCTACCTTTCTCCTCACCTGTGTCTAATTGCATTGCTTACCTGGGGGAGGGAATTGAGGTTTGATTCTTGATTTTTTTTTTTTTTGTTTGTGTCTTTTTGTTTTGTTTTGTTTCTTTGTTTGTTTGTTTGTTTTGTTGTAAAGAGTATTTTTGTTTAATTTTCTGTTCTATAGATTTTTCTAATTTTTTTTCTTGTGGGTTTTTTTTTTACGATGTATTTGTTGTTGTTGTTGTTGTTGTTGTTACTATCACTATATCATCATCATCGTCATCTTTTTTTCCTTTAGCATTATCGTATCATTTTAATTTTTCACTGCGCAGTTGTCTTGTGTATATTCTCCTCCTCCTCCTCCTCCTCCTCCTCCTCCTCCTCCTCCTCCTCCAAATTAATATTCCTGTTTATTATTCATAGTTCTTTCCTTCTAATTGTTGTTTACATTACAAGGGGTTGTGTTTCTTCCGTTTTCCTCCTCCTCCTCCTCCTCCTCCTCCTCCTCCTCCTCCTCCTCCTCCTGTTCCCCTTCTTCTTCTCCTTCACTTCTCCTTTTCCACCACCACCACCACCCCCTCCTCCTCCTCCTCCTCGTCCTCCTCCTCCTCCTCCTCCTCCTCCTCCTCCTCCTCCTCCTCCTCCTCCTCCTCCTCCTCCTCCTCCGCCGCCTCCTCCTCCTCCTGGAAGAACTAAACCTATTAAGTTTAACAAAGCGCAGGATAAGAGGAGACCTAATTGAAGTGTTCAAAATTTTCAAAGGATATAGTAACATTGATGCACATAAATATTTTACCATTGATCATTCTAACCTAACAAGAAATAATGGATTCAAGATTATATCCAAACGTTTTAAATCCCACGAGGCCAAACATTTTTTCTTTAATCGTTTAGTAAATATATGGAATAAAATTCCTGCCGAAATTGTGAACAGCAATACTATTGAATCATTCAAAAATAAAATAGACAAATATTTAAAAGCAAATCCCCAACAAGCTCTGTTCTTGTCCGAATAATTACTAAATTCACTAATGAACTCTTATTCTACAGACACCAGTTTTAGTATAACTTGTATTAACTTTCAGATAGGTGTATAGAGTTCACCGTAGGGTGAATAGTAGAACTTCCTTTCATCCTTTCCTATGAAAATTTCCATGTCAGATTTTCCATACTGCATGGTACTTTTCCAAACTATTTCCATGCCAGCGCAAGCTGGAGGGAGTGGTGGGTGGGGAGGAGCCTTCTGCTATGCTGTCCTGTCTCTCTTCCCTGTAGCTAGTTAGAAGTAGTTACCAAACAGCCTTGCAAGGACCAAAAGGTCTGTTGCTGCTTGGCTTTCCTTTGTATTCCTTTGTATTCCTCCTCCTCCTCCTCCTCCTATTCCCCCTTCTTCTTCTTCTTCACTTCTCCTTTTCCACCACAACCACCACCACCACCACCCCCTCCTCCTCCTTCTCCTCCTTCTCCTCCTCCTCCTCCTCCTCCTTCTTCCTCCTCCTCCTCCTCCTCCTTCTCCTCGTTCAATTCCCCCTTCTTCTTCCCTTCTCCTTTTCCACCACCACCACCATCACCACCACCACCACCTCTTCCTTCTCTTCTCTTCATTCTCCTCTTCCTCCCCCTCGTCTTTCTGACCTTCTTGATCCTGCCTGACCTCGCCCTGAAACGCTATGACCTTAGATACAGTGTCAGCAAACACACACACACACACACACACACACACACACACACACACACACACCAATAACTAGTGCAGTCACCCTTTGCGTCCCGCTCTAGTGCCCCTCATCGTTTTCTTTCATCTAACTCGATCCGTCGTAATGAGCGAAACTTGTGTTCGGGAGATTAAGTCATTAGGTTCACTTAGGCGTAAATTCCCCGCAGTAGTTGAAGCGTTTGAAGCACAGCAAGGTGGGGGGGCGGGGGGAGGAGTGTTATGAATTCGAATTGCTTATTGGGTTGTCAGTCACTCCTCATCCTCTCGTCTTTTTTTTCCTTGTTGTTCTTGTTGTTGTTGTTGTTGTTGTTGTTGTTGTTGTTGTCCTACGTCATTTTTTCTCTTTTTCCTTCATCATCATCATCATCATCAACTTCATCATCATCTTCTTCTTTTTTTTTTTTTTTTTTTTTTTTTTCTTCTTCTTCTTCTTCTTCTTCTTCTTCTTCTTCTTCTTCTTCTTCTTCTTCTTCTTCTTCTTCTTCTCTTGTGAGGTAAAAAAAAAAAGCAAGGTTACTGGACCGTTTCTAAGCTTTCAATTGCGTTTTCTTTCTTTGTACGCGTATTGGTGTAGAGAGAGAGAGAGAGAGAGAGAGAGAGAGAGAGAGAGAGAGAGAGAGAGAGAGAGAGAGTTGTAAGCAATGTAGTATGTTGCTTGTGTTACGTTTTTTTTCTTGTTTTGTTTCTTGTTTTCCTTGCGTTGTGTTTGTCGTTGGTTTATTCATTTATTTATTTTCCCTCTTGTCTTCCGGTCACTTTCCCTTCCTTCTCTCGTTTTCTTTTTTTTTTTGTACTTTAATCTTTGTTTCTTCTTCTTCTGGTTATTTTTTTTTATTTATTTTTCATTCTTTTATTATCATTCTCTCATTTCAATACTTAAATTCATTCATTCTACTCATTTACATACACACACACACACACACACACACACACACACACACACACACACACACACACACACACACACACACACACACACACACACACACACTTAAACATAACAAACAAACACACTATTTTCAACCCTAATATGAACAAGAAATACTCACAGTCATAATCACTATAATTTCTTCTGCAAGTCTATATATTTGCTTCAATTTGCCTTTGTTTCTTACTCTCTTTTCTCTTTACCTGAGGGTCTCGCTGGCCAGTCTTGCCCCGAGGCTGCTAATTGGACTGGTCATTTGCTATTTTTATCATGTACTCACTGTGCTAAGCTTCTCTCTCTCTCTCTCTCTCTCTCTCTCTCTCTCTCTCTCTCTCTCTCTCTCTCTCTCTCTCTCTCTCTCTCTCTCTCTGTTTTTTCTTCATTGCTCGTGTAATTTCCCTATTATTGGTCTTGTTTTTCTTCGTGTTCCTCTTTTCAGTGGTTATTGTTATCATTAAGGTTAATATTTGTTGTAATTTTAGGTGTAATACAATACTGCCACTCCTTTTGTAAGTAGTAGTAGTAGTAGTAGTAGTAGTAGTAGTAGCAACCATCTTTTGTATCCTCCAGCAAACTATTTCTTTCTATCTTTCTTTTTTTTTTTTTATGGAGGGACACCGGCCAAAGGCAATATAAATCCATTAAATAAAAGAAGAGCCCACTGAGATGCTCCCTTCTCTCATTATCACAAGTCATTAAGCATTATCAACATTGTCATTACATCATCATTATCGTCATCGTCATCATTATCTTCATCAGTGTTCTTTTTTTCTCCTGTCATCACATTTCTCATGAAGATGGTCATGATCATTATCATTATTGTCATCATCATCTTCATAATCTTTGCCATACCAATATCATCATCATTATCATTATCATCATCATTAATGAAATTTCTATCAACATCATGATCATCGTTACTGTTACTTTTATCATCGTTATCACTATTATTATCGATACGACTGTGATTAGGATAATGGCTATAATAATGATAATAATAATAATGATATTTATAGTAATGATAATGATGATGATAATAATAATAATAGTAATAATAATAATAATAATAATAATAATAATAATAATAATAACAACAACAAGAAAATATAATATTAAAATATCAACCGTCACCAGACTGTTGATAACTTACCTTTCGTAGCAACACAACACCCGCACACGGCAACACCACAACACCACCACCTCCACCACCACCACTAGCACCACCACCACCACTACCACACGCACACTTGAGCACTGGAGTAAACAGTTCCTGGCGTCACCACCACTGCCGCCGCCACCATCACGCCCACGC
>NC_087174.1:7390000-7392500 GCF_035594125.1 Scylla paramamosain
ATATTAGCTACACTAGAGAGAGAGAGAGAGAGAGAGAGAGAGAGAGAGAGAGAGAGAGAGAGAGAGAGAGAGAGAGAGAGAGAGAGAGAGAGGCAGACACACACGGCATTTGTAAGGGAAGTGTTTTTCTGTCTGTTTTAGGCCTTACCTGTCATGCCAAAGCCTTAATTAGCCAGCACTCACCTGTCACACCTGGGAAGAGAGAGAGAGAGAGAGAGGAGGCGTGAAGAGTGTGGGAGAGGAGGAGGAGGAGGAAGAAGGGGAATGAATGAGGAATTGAGAAAAAAGAGCAAAACAGTAAAGGAAGGAAGGAAGAAAGAAAGAAAAAAGGTGATGAGATGTTTAAAGATGGATGACGTGTGAGAGGAAGAGGAGGAGGAAGAGGAGGAGGAGGAGGAGGAGGAGGAGGAGGAGGAGGAAGGAGAGTTTGAAGATTACCTGAGGAGTATATACTAATTAGGTAAAAAATGTTGCCATGCAGGTGTGTGTGTGTGTGTGTGTGTGTGTGTGTGTGTGTGTGTGTGTGTGTGTGTGTGTGTGTGTGTGTGTGTGTGTGTGTGTGTGTGTGTGTGTGTATGTGTGTGTATGTGTGAACTGGTTATTCTGTCTTACACGTCACCATTCTATTTGTAAATACGCATCATTACTTCCTTCATACTCTCTCTCTCTCTCTCTCTCTCTCTCTCTCTCTCTCTCTCTCTCTCTCTCTCTCTCTCTCTCTCTCTCTCTCTCTCTCTCTCTCTCTCCAACACCAAGCACCCACACCCGTTCTGACCTTGTCAAGGGCACCTCCTTCCTCTCCCCGCCCTCTCTTCCTCCTCTCACACCCCCCACCCGCACCCAACGCTCCCCCGAAGACAGACGCCAGGAGTTGTCAAGGGAGGGACTTAATACTTCTCTTTGGGGGGGATGTGGGGGGGACGGGGCAGAGTGTTGTGATTGACCCATAGTTGTGGAAGGGGACAGGAGAAGAAGGAGGAAGAGGAGGAGGAGGAGGAGGAGGAGGGGGAGGCATGAGGTGTGAAGAGTGAGGAAAAAAGAAGGTTGTGGAAGAAAGGAGGAGTCATAGAAGTGAAGAGGGAGGGGAAAAGAAGGTAGGAGGAAAATTACAAGAGGAGCTTTTGTTATGATGATAGAGGAGGAGTAGAGAATGGGGAGGTGGCAGGAAAATTATGAGAGGGAAGGAAAAAAATGGTAAAGATGGGAAGGCAGAAAAAAAAAATCAATATAGAAGGGGAAGGAAAAAAAATAGAAGGAATTAAAGATGAGGAAACTTAGAAGGGGGAAATTTTGTAGTGAGAGTGATAGAGAAGGGATAAAGAAAAGAGAAAGTATGAAAAGTTAAAAGTATGAAGGTTTGTGTGTAGGATGAGAGAGAGAGAGAGAGAGAGAGAGAGAGAGAGAGAGAGAGAGAGAGAGAGAGAGAGAGAGAGAGAGAGAGAGAGAGAGAGAGAGAGAGTGGAATGTTATACGAGGAAGTTTTGTAAGAGGAGAAAGAGGGAGAGAGGAGAACGGATAAGGAATGATGGGAAGGGAATGAGAAAGGAGAAAAACATAAAACGAGGATGAAGACTTGAGAAGAATAAAAAAAGAAGAGAATAAATAAAGAGCACAAAGGGAAGGATAGAGAAGAAGGAAAGTAAAAGGTGAAAATTTGTAAGGAGAATATGAGAAGCAAAAGAAAGAAAAAAAATGAGTAAGGAGAAAGGAATAGGGAAGAAGGAAAACAAAAGAGAATGATGACTTGTGAGGAGAATAAGAAAGGAGGAAGAAGAAATAAGGAATAAAGGAGGAACAAAACGTTTTGATGGAAGGAAAACTGAGAACGAAGAAAGATTGTACGAATAATAACAATAAGGAGAAAGAGAGAGAGAGAGAGAGAGAGAGAGAGAGAGAGAGAGAGAGAGAGAGAGAGAGAGAGAGAGAGAGAGAGAGAGAGTTGAATAAAGGTATGAAGAGAACAAGGTATGGGAGGAATGTTGTTTTCAGAGCAAAGAATAGAGAAGTAGAGAATGAAGGGAGAAGATGAAGGAGTGAGGGGGACAGGTGAATAGCGAAGGTGATGAGGTGTGATGGAGGTTGATGGGGGAGTGTACATTGAGTGCGGAGATAAAACTGTAAGGAAGAAAGAGAAACAGAAGAGTGAGGAAGGTATGAGGTGGAAAAGATAATGTTAAAGAGAAATTGGATGCGAATTAGGGAGTAAGAGAGGGTGGAGGAAAGGTGACGAAGGAGAAGGAGGTGGAAGAGGAGGTGGACGAAGAGCAGGAGGAGGAGGAGGAGGAGGAGGAGGAGGAGGAGGAGGAGGAGGAGGAGGAGGAGGAGGTGAGCTTGAAGGAGTGGAGGTGAAGAGGTTACGGAGGAGGAGGTGAAGGAGAGATGAGAGAGAAGGAGTGTGAGGAGCTGATGGAAGAGAGGAAAGAGTAAAGAAGACTAAGAAGGAGGAAGAGAGAAGGAGAGAAAACGAGGAAAGGAAGAAGAGCGGGATGAGGAAGTAAAA
>NC_087174.1:7397500-7402500 GCF_035594125.1 Scylla paramamosain
TCTTCTTCGACTCCTTTCTTCCCTTCCTATTTCTCTCCTTTTCTTTGCCTCTTTAAATTTTGCATCTGATGTCTGTGAGCTTCCTTCAGTGAGGTTTATCGTTCTTTATCTTCTGTATTCTCTCCCTTCCTTCTTTCTTTCTTTTATTCTATGTCTCCTTTTTCTTCTTCCCCTCCTTCTCTCTTTCTCTCATTACTTTTCCTTCCCTGTGATTTTTTTTTTTTTTTTCAGAGAGGTTTGCCTTTGTACTGTTTGTTAATCGAGTACTGCTTGGGCCGAAGGTAAATGAAACTGGGTAATGTTTGTTTTTTAATTTGATATAATTTCTTGTAACTGTGATCAATTAAATATCTGTCTATCTATCTATCTATCTATCTATCTGTGTATCTATATATCTTTTCTTTCTCTCCATCTACTTATCTGTCTATTTTTCTATCTGTCTTTATTTCCATGCAGTGACGAAACAATTATTTTCTCTAAACTCTCCTTTGGTAATTATTATTTTACTTCATTTTCATTATTAGACACTGTAACTCATCGGAGAGAGCCTCGCATGGATAAAGAGGCCCGCAGCTATTTATTTTTCCATTGCGTTTCTTTGTATGGTCTGCTTGGTGAGATGTGTTAAGATTAAGGCCAGCATTCTTCAGCACCCCATTCTCCCATCACGACTGTTTTCAAAGGCTACAGAGATAACCAGTCGTGTTCTCATGAGTGTTCTTCCTGTTGCCGATGCAGAACCATTGCTAGACTGTCACTAGAGTCATGAAAACACCCTTGAAAACCTTGAGTAACTTCCACTACAGCCTTTTAAGAGTTAAGATTACGAAATTATTTAGAATACTCGTACGGTCTTAAGTTTCAGGATCTGCCTTGTGTGTGTAGGTCACCGAGTGTTTTGCTAGCTCATCTTGTCATAAGTGAGTGTGCTGGCAACGATCCCTCGCCTCTCTCTCCTTGTGTTAAGTTTAGGTAGGTTTCTCAATATTTCAAAACGTGTCTTTTCATCATGAGCGGGTGGGTGGTGCAGGTGTGTGACTCAGCATCGTGTTCACGTTTGTGCTTCAGGTAAACAATTGGTCATTACCTCGGAAATGCCATACACCTGAGCTGGACATGAGTGGTGTAAGTAATATTATGATGGAGGGTTGTAAAGGGATGTTGGGTGTGAGTCAATGGCCTATAGCCTATAATACTTTTGCGCAGCACCTCCACCATTTTAAAAGGCTTTAGTTGAAGTGACACGGGATTTCAAGGGTGGTTCTGTGATTCTAGTGACAGATTAATGGGATTTCTACATTATTAACAGGAAAAAATATTCATGAGAACCCGCTTAATTATCTTTGTGGCCTTTGAAAACAGTCGAGGTGAGAGAGCAATGCGTTTCTGAATACGGACCAATACTGCGTGAAGTCCGTGCTGTGATGTGGTGGTTGGGTAGCTGGAGTTGATGAAAGATAGAGGAATAAGTAAATCGGGAGAGGGAAGGAAAGAAAATCAAAGGGAAAGGTTAGAATGCGTAAAGGAGGAAGAGGAAAAAAATGTAGGAAAGAGGGTGCTTTTTACTTTCTTTTATTTTTTTTTCCTTTTTTTGTGTGTTACAGCTCCTGGCCGATCTTAATTTAGACAAGACAAAAAATTAAAACGTTGGAAGGGAGGAAGGGGAGTACATTTAAAATAAGGAGCAAGGAAATAAGACGGGAAGGAGGAATATGTCGAAGGAGAAAGGATAAGAGTGAGAAAAGAGGAGGAAACTGGTAAAAACAGATAAAGAGAAAAGAAAAAAAATGATATGAAAAGTAAGAAACAATTAAACATAAAGGCCAAAAGAATATAAATCCGAGAAGAAGAAGAAGAAGAAGAAGAAAGAGAGAAAATAGAAAACAAAAGGCAATAGATGAGAGAGAGAGAGAGAGAGAGAGAGAGAGAGAGAGAGAGAGAGAGAGAGAGAGAGAGAGAGAGAGAGAGAGAGAAAGAGAGAGATGATAGATTATGTTAGGTAAAGTACAAAGAGAGAAGGAAATGAACTGCGAAAAGAATAAGAAAAATAAAAAACATTACACTGGTTTGGTGGCAAGGAATATTTTTGAAGGAGAAAATAAGAGAACGACAGGAAATAGAGTGAAATAGAGGAAGGCTGAAGATTGGTCAAGTTAGCTAAGGAGTACATGAGGGAAGAAAGAAATGAAACTAGATTGAAAACAGAAATAGAAAAATGTTAATGTTGCACTGTTTTGGTAAGGAATGTGCTTGAAAGATTAGGGAGAGGGGAAGAGAGAGGGTGTGAGGAGTAATGACCTTCACTTGTAAGGCTCTTTCATGGATGGTTACCCGACACACGACTCAAGGAAATATGCAAGAGCGCTAGCCGTAGTGGTGATAGTGTCCGTAGTGGTGATAGTGTCCGGAAACAGTTTTTTTTCCACCCAAAGTAGAACCCGTGACCCCTCCCACGCCCCTAACTCTTCTCTACCTGCCAAATGCTATCACCTGTCGCCACCCACGTAACACCTCGCCGCCCATCGCCACCCACCGCCCATATAAACAGCACACTGCCGACGTATATATCGTAATGAATGGCAAACGTATGTAGAAATGAAAAAAAAAAAAGAACGAAAAACTGAGCATAAATTGAAGAATCTTACACACACACACACACACACACACACACACACACACACACACACACACACACACACACACACACACACACACACACACACACACACACACACACACACACACACACCAATATCTCACAGCTGCCAAACTTCCTCAGTGAAAAGGTGAAAAATAACCTTTACGACTCAGGTTGAAATATTTAATCGTTCGGAAAAGGAACAGCCGCTGAAAAAAGGACCTCGTAAATTAGAGAGTTACCTTTAGAGTGAACACCTGGGGGATGATTTACCTGGTCTCGCTTCATCTCCCAGACTAACCTTTTTGTAGATAATCTCTTTAGCATCACCTGGACCGGAAGCTGTATGTGTGTGTGTGTGTGTGTGTGTGTGTGTGTGTGTGTGTGTGTGTGTGTGTGTGTGTGTGTGTGTGCGTGCAAACTTCTAAATGATAATATTTTGCTCATGTAATTATTCTTGTAGTTGTCAAGGTTTGTTACGAAGCAACATAAATAATCTTCAACTACAACTTGCTAATGTGTAATAATAATGGGTAATTTATAAATCTTCATTCAGTTTGAAATCAATAAACTTGTCTGCCTATCTGTCCATCTGTCTATCTGCCTATCTATTAATCTGTCCATCCATCTGAGTGTGAATGTGTGTAAATCAATATGCACTAACAAGATTTGTGAGTGGAAGGTTACAAAGCGATTCAGAAAGTGGAGAAAATAGAGAGAGAGAGAGAGAGAGAGAGAGAGAGAGAGAGAGAGAGAGAGAGAGAGAGAGAGAGAGAGAGAGAGAGAGAGAGAGAGAGAGAGAGTTCTGGAAGTGCATGGTGGAGGAGAGATGAGGGACAAGGTGGAGGGAAATCGGGAGTGAGCTGGAAAGATGTGAAGGGGAAAATAGAAGGTTTCTGAAGCATAAAAGGTAACCATTAAGGGGCATTGTGGAGTGTGGAGCGAAAAAAGACCTTGGGAACAGATGACAGGTGTGCTAAAGGTGTCACAGGTGTGGTGATGTGTTGTGGTGTTGTGGTGAAGAGGGATGTGTACTGAAGCGTTGGGTATGGGGGGTTATGTTGGGGAGAGTGGGGGAGGGTAGGATGTAGGAGATAAAATATGGGAGTGTTGTATGTGTAGTGTTGGTTGAGAGAGAGAGAGAGAGAGAGAGAGAGAGAGAGAGAGAGAGAGAGAGAGAGAGAGAGAGAGAGAGAGAGAGAGAGAGACTACTACACTCCGTCCGACTGTACTCATCCTTAATCAGTACTACTTAATGCTGTCCCCCTTTCTCTCTCTCTCTCTCTCTCTCTCTCTCTCTCTCTCTCTCTCTCTCTCTCTCTCTCTCTCTCTCTCTCTCTCTACGATCTTTCACCACGTCATTACAATAGTTGTCACTCACCACTCCTTGAGAGAGAGAGAGAGAGAGAGAGAGAGAGAGAGAGAGAGAGAGAGAGAGAGAGAGAGAGAGAGAGAGAGAGAGAGAGAGAGAGCACTGTTAAGAAAGTCACTATATAAGTTATGAAGGTGTATTAATTTTATTTTGGTCTTACTACTACTACTACTACTACTACTACTACTACTACTACTACAACTGCTGGTGCTGCTACAACCACATTCACACCGCTCCTCCACTTATCCATATGTCCCCCTTCCTTCTTCCTCCTCAGCCCCCATTCCCATAACCCCTCCAACATCCCCTTAACCCCCCAAACCTCCCACCCCCACCGCAAGGGAGAACCACGGACCGGAAACTCCCTATCATGTTCCCATAAAGGGGGGAGGAGAGAGAGAGAGAGAGAGAGAGAGAGAGAGAGAGAGAGAGAGAGAGAGAGAGAGAGAGAGAGAGAGAGAGAGAGAGAGAGAGAGAGAGAGAGAGAGAGAGGAAGGAAACTCGTATAGTGTTGAGTGGTGTGTGTGTGTGTGTGTGTGTGTGTGTGTGTGTGTGTGTGTGTGTGTATGTACGTCACACAGATAATATATTTTCATTGTTTCTTATCTTCTTTGCCTTTATATAATATCTTTGTGTTTAGGTTAGGTTGTATTTGCCAGCGGTAAAATGAAGTTATGTGTAATTATCATTACTATTATTATTATTGTTGTTGTTGTTGTTGTTGTTGTTGTTGTTGTTGTTGTTGTTCTTGGTTTTCTTATTATTTTTTAGTAGTAGTAGTAGTAGTAGTAGTAGTAGTAGTAGTAGTAGTAGTAGTAGTAGTAGTAGTAGTAGTAGTAGTAGTAGTAGTAGTTGTTGTTGTTGTTGTTGTTGTTGTTGTTGTTGTAGTATATACGTAGTTACATAAATATTACGCTTGAAATCATGTGACAAGTTTCAGATTGATTCAACTCACACGCGGGCACACACACACACACACACACACACACA
>NC_087174.1:7405000-7407500 GCF_035594125.1 Scylla paramamosain
AGATTATCTCCCCTCACGCCTCATGTATTGAATTACCTTGCATAAACATTCCGCAAGATTAATGTTAAATCCGTGCAAACACCTGGAGACTGCAAACTTACCTGAGGAATTTACCTGAAGGAGTTAATTATATCTTATAGGTGGGTTTAAGAGGAGGACAAGTAGAGAGAGAGAGAGAGAGAGAAAGAGAGAGTGGGATGGAGTACTTGTGAATGAATGTTGGAAGAGAGAGAGGTAATGAAAGAGGAATCTAAATGTTATGGGAACTGTAGAGGTGGAAAGAAGATGTACAGAGATGGGGAGGAATGGAGGAAAGAGGGATGTAGATAAAGATAATAGAGGAAAAGGGATGGTAAAGGGAGGAATTTTAGGGTGAAAGGGAAAAAGGGAAAGTAGAAGGTGGTGAATTAGAGAGAGAGAGAGAGAGAGAGAGAGAGAGAGAGAGAGAGAGAGAGAGAGAGAGAGAGAGAGAGAGAGAGAGAGAGAGAGAGATGGAAAAAAGAATGGCTAACTGACAAGTAAATAAACAGTAAAAATGACGAAAGAAAGGAAGGAAATCATAAGTGACAGGGATGAGAGAAAGAGAGAGAAACAAGAGAAGATATGATGAGATCAAACACTAAAGCAGAAATTGAGGAAGTGGGAGATAAGGAAAGAGATAACGGTGAGAAAGAGATGAAGCAGATAGAGAAACAGTAAAAAGACGTAAGAAAAGAGAGGAAATAACATGTGATGAATAAGAATAATAAAAAAATGGAAGAGTTGTAGTTATAAAAAAAAGTAGGAAAATAGTGATGCAAATAATAGATAAATAAAAAAAAACAGTAAAAAACATCGGAGAGGAAAAGAAAGAAAGGCAAAGGGAAAGTTTTTTTTTTGCTTTTCTTTTCAGTTTACAGAAAAAAAGAGACGAAAAATAACATCAAAAACCTCCATAAAAGACCCGTTAATATTTGCTTTTGAGAATGTAAACAAAACAAAGTCAGGGAGCGTCAGGGGGGAGGAGTTGGAGAAGGTGGTCGGGGGGTGGGGTGCCGGAAGCTGTGGTGGGGGTGAGCGTGGGGTGGTGTGGGGTGGGTGACTAATGAAGGAGGGAGGGGAGAGGTGAGGTGCTGCGTCAATGGGGGGAGAAAGGGAGATGAGTGATGCTGGAGGAGGAGGAGGAGGAGGAGGAGGAATGGGAAAGGAGAGGGATGAAAGAGGTGAAGGGAGGTTGACTGGAGAATTATGGATAAAGACAATGAAAATGCTAATGGTAATAAAAGAAAGTAATAATTATATATCTTTAACAGAGAGAGAGAGAGAGAGAGAGAGAGAGAGAGAGAGAGAGAGAGAGAGAGAGAGAGAGAGAGAGAGAGAGAGAGAGAGAGAGAGAGAGAGAACATTCTACTAATATTGCGTAAAATGAAAGAAAGGAAGGAAGGAAGGAAGGAAGGGAGGAGGACAGGAAGGAAGAGGGAGATAAGGAAGGAGGAAAAGGTGGTTGCTTCTGTTTAAGAGAGAGAGAGAGAGAGAGAGAGAGAGAGAGAGAGAGAGAGAGAGAGAGAGAGAGAGAGAGAGAGAGAGAGAGAGAGCAGAAAAAAAAACTAGCTTTAATAATAACATCTTCGAAGGGCGTTCACTTCCTCACAGGTGGACGCAGGTGTTGCTCTCTCTCTCTCTCTCTCTCTCTCTCTCTCTCTCTCTCTCTCTCTCTCTCTCTCTCTCTCTCTCTCTCTCTCTCTCTCTCTCTCTCTCTCTCTCTCTTCCAGCCTCTCAATTCTCTCCTTGTATCCATCCATTCCTCTTTGATCCTTCCCTCCTTACTACTTCCTCTCCCTCCTTCCTTTCCTCCTTCTCTCCCTCCTTCCCTCCTTCCCTCCCTCCCTCCCTCCCTTCCTCCCTCCCTTCCTTCAGAGTGGCGGGCGACAACCCAAGTAATGTTTATTTGCCAAACATCTTCCTTCCTTCCCTCCCTCCCTTCCTCCTTCGCTCGCTTCCTCTCTCTCCCTCCTCCTTCTCCTCCTCCTTCTCCTCCACGCTTCCTACTTGATTATGAAGGATATTTTTAGCCTCCTTCATCACTCCTTCCCTTCTTCCTTCTTTTCTTTCCTGTTTTGTTTCATTTTTCATCTGGAGTAGTAAGTGATCCGTTAGGCACTTCGTCATTTAGTCAGTCAGTCTCTCACTCACTTGCTCACTGTCTCACTTTCTCACTTTACTCACTCACTCACTCAGTCACTCAGTCACTCATTCACTCGTTGTTTTTGTTTTGTCAGTCGTTAGTTTCTTCAGGGAGTAAAAGTTATTAATTTTTTTTTATGGTGATGATGGTGGTGGTTATAATAAAAGTAATGGTGATGAAAATAATAACAACAATAATAATAACAGCAACAACAAGAACAAGAACAACAACAACAACAACAACAACAACAACAACTTCAAAATAATACATCTCTTAATTATGATAAATGTATTTTTTTTTCACATCTAATTACGTACAATTTCTCATAATTACTTG
>NC_087174.1:7410000-7422500 GCF_035594125.1 Scylla paramamosain
GAGGGTGATGATAATGACACAAGTGAGGTAAGCAGGAAGAGTGTTAACAGGAGTGACATAAGAGAGAGAGAGAGAGAGAGAGAGAGAGAGAGAGAGAGAGAGAGAGAGAGAGAGAGAGAGAGAGAGAGAGAGAGAGAGAGAGAGAGAGAGCTTAGGAAGGCATACCGATGAAAAGTAAGTGACAGGAAGAAGAAGGTGACAACACACGTGAGAGAGACACTTCATAACAGGAGGAGGGGGAGGAGGAGGAGGAGGAGGTGGATGCATGAAGAAGTTAAAGAGGAGACAGAGGATAAGACAGGAAGTAAGTGCTGAAAGTTCTCAAGACTTAATTTCCTACGCCTAAAAATAGAGAGAAAAAATAGTTGTGTATGTGGAGAGATGTTTGTTAAGTTTTGTTATAATTGTGTCGTTATTCTGTAGCTGAAAACTCAGTGATATAAATGTATGTTAATTTGTATGTTAATTTGTATGTTAATTCGTATGTTAAGCCGAGAGGAATAAGAAAGAAATGAATAAAAGAACTTGGCATGTTATAGATATATTAAGACTTTTTCTTATTGATTTGGAAATATATAAGTAATTACTATTTTCTCTCTATATGGGTATTTTAAGACACCTATTTTTTTTTTTTTACGATGTTTATTATTAATTTTTTCTTTTACTTTTAGAGTTGTGAAAGTTCGAAGGCAATGTTTTCCCACTCTGTTTCGAAATGCATGGACACTTTTAACCTTTTCTCACACTCATGAATACCGAGACACTTGCCCATCCGTTATGATATGCTTGAGTTATTCTTACTTTACTTTATGAACAACGCAAGACACTTCTCCTTACCAGTTACCGAGTGTTTGAGTATCTTTCCCTCTGTTTATAATTATGAATGTTCAGACTTTTTTCCAGTCTACTTTTTTCTCCACTTATATTTATGAATATTCAGAAGTTTCATTTATTTATTTATTTATTTAATTTTTTTTACTTATGTCATGAAATGTTTGAGTGCATTCCTTTACATTAGCTGTGAATATTTTCGCACTTATTTCTTACCAATGTCTTTTGAAATGTATGAGCCTTTCTGTTTTTATTACGTTACTCACAATTATCAACATTCTGACACTTTCTCCAAGCTATTCTGAAATATACAAGTACTGTTATTTTCCTTATAGAACCTCCCAAGAGCAGACTCCTCACCTCTATACAAAGGCAACAGTTTCTGCATTACGCACACAAAATTATTACCCGCTGCTCTGCCATTCATTGTTTCATCTCAGTGTAAAATAGCGGGGCAATTTTCACTCACGCGGATTTGAAAGTGAAAGTGAAAGTGAGAGAAATGCTTACGAGTGTGATTGTTAGCGAGGCGATGATCACTGACGGAGAGGATGGCAAGATTTGATTATTATGTAGGTGGTGGAATGAATTGTAGTGGTGGGTGGTGGTGGTGGTGGTGGTGGTGCTAATGGTTGTACAATTAAATGAGTGATAAAAAAGATACTACCACTACTACTACTACTACTACTACTACTACTACTACTACTACTACTACTACTACTACTACTACTAATGATAATAATAATAATAATAATAATAATAATAATAATAAAGAAGTGTAGTGGTTGTAATGCAGGAAAGTAAAGAAGTAAAATGGAGAATACAGCAAGATTGATTATAAACAATGCAATTAACAGCATTGAGAAGGAGAACAGAAAGAAGCAGAACAACAACAACAACAACAGCAACAACAACAACAACAATAATAATAAGAACTACATCATCAACAACAGCATCAACTACAGTATAACAACAACTACTACTACTGATACCACTACTGTGTTCTACTACTACCACCACCACTACTGTGTGTGTGTGTGTGTGTGTGTGTGTGTGTGTGTGTGTGTGTGTGTGTGTGTGTGGATGAGTGAAGGGGTGAATGGAGTCAGGAAGGAATGAATTATGAATGAGAGGCGTCGGGAGAATGATGGGGGAGAGGAGAGGGGGGTGGAGGTTTAGGAGGGATGTTGGAGCACGCGTGGGAGGAGACATGCGGGTGGGAGGAGGAGGAGGAGGAGCAGGAGGAGGAAGGGAGAGTGAGTAGAAGGAGCATAGGACAGCCAGAGAGAGAGAGAGAGAGAGAGAGAGAGAGAGAGAGAGAGAGAGAGAGAGACACCATATCACCATAAATAAACAATACAAACGAACACAAACCAACAAAACTTTTCATCACAAATAAACAAAGAGGAAATTATGACATTATTATTTTTTTGGCAAACAACAATCGTGTCACGAGGTCACGAATGCGCCAGACACGTGACCCAGCAGTGACCCCGGCAAGGGAGGTCACACGAGGAAGTGAATTAGGCATCAGAGAGAGAGAGAGAGAGAGAGAGAGAGAGAGAGAGAGAGAGAGAGAGAGAGAGAGAGAGAGAGAGTAGGGAGACAGTGGCTGGTTGTTTGTGGCTGTGCTGTGGGGGGGGGGGGGGAAGTTTTGATAAGGGAAGGCAGATGGAGGATGAAGGAAGAGAGAGAAAGATGGAGTGAGTGTGAGCAAGGAATATGAAAGGGAGGGACAGGAAGGAGGAGGAGAAGGAGGAGCAGGAGCAGGAGGGGGAGGGGGGTTGGAAGGAATGGGGAGGCATGTCTGGTGATGCCAAAGAAAAGAAAGATGAGGGAGAAATAAATATTTTTACGGTGTATTTTTACCCGTCTCTACTTTTTTCCCCTTCCTTCTCTCTCTCTCTCTCTCTCTCTCTCTCTCTCTCTCTCTCTCTCTCTCTCTCTCTCTCTCTCTCTCTCTCTCTCTCTCTCTCAGAATAAATGATAATAAAGCTTTGCATACGAAGCTTTGGGAAATCCACGTGGTCTCCCAGAGAGAGAGAGAGAGAGAGAGAGAGAGAGAGAGAGAGAGAGAGAGAGAGAGAGAGAGAGAGAGAGAGACGATACATGACCGCAGCAGCACTGGGGGTCCACTTGGCACCTCGTTGACCCTGAGAGAGAGAGAGAGAGAGAGAGAGAGAGAGAGAGAGAGAGAGAGAGAGAGAGAGAGAGAGAGAGAGAGAGATGCCGCACAAGTATACAAAGGAGGAAAAAAAGACATAATTTATCATAATAGCGAGAAATATGTCAGTTTCCTTCATTATTAGGAGTGAAAGGGTATGAGGAGAAGGAGGAGGAGGAGGAGGAAGAAAGAGGAAAAAAGGAAAGGAACGGGGATGAGAAGATTGAAAAGAACTGCCAAATTGCCTTGTTATGAAAGAAAATGACAGGAATATGAAGTTATGTAATTTAATAATGTGAGAGGAGCAGGAGCAGCAGGAGGAGGAGGAGGAGGAGGAGGAGGAGGAGGAGGTGGTGGTGAAAGAAAGGAAGGAAAAATAGGAAAAGGAAACAGTGATGTAAGACTTAAGAGAAAAGAAATTAAAGAAAAATACAGGAAGGGGTGTGAATATTGTACGATGGATCCACTATTCTTAAATATATTCGAGCTTTATCTCAACCACTTTTAACAGGCTCTAGTGAAAGTTATTAGGGCTTTCAAGTGTGTATTCATGATTACGGCGAAGGATTAACAAGCGTTCTATTGGAGGTTATTGGGGTTTTCAAGTGCTATCATGATTCCGGTGATGGATGAACAAGACTTATGCATCAATAGGAGACACGGCTAATAATCTCTGTGGACTTTGAAAATAGACGTGGTGAGGGAGCGAAGCGTTTACGAATGCAGGCCAGTGACTTACAATTAACGAATTCATGTACGGAAAAGTGAAGGAAGCGAGCGAAACGAATGAAAGAACAAAGGTATAAAGTAAGAGAATAAAGAAAGAGAGAAAAGAAAGGCATAAAAAGGTGGATGGTAGAAGTGTAAAGATAGAGGATTATGGAATGATGGAAGGAAGGAAGGAAGGACGGAAGGAAAGATGGAGCAGAAAGTCATGAGAGAGAGAAAAAAAAATAATGGTGAAGGATGAAAAAAACAAAAAAAAAAAACAGAGAACGAAGAGAACGAAGAGAGGGTGTGGATTAAGAGGGAGAAAAATAACGGGAGGAAGGCGTGTGGGAGAGAAGTAAAGAAGTAGATGAGGGAGACAAGAAAGGGAGGGAGGGAAGAAGAGAGGCGAGGGAAGGAGGGCGGGATTGAGTGAGGGAGGGAAGAAGGGAAGGAGGGAGGGAGGATGGGAGGGAGGAAGGGAGGAAGCAGCATCTGTTTACAACCCCTGTCTGCCTCCTTCAGCCCAAGTGGTCCCCTTCCGGCCAGCTCACGTGACAGGGGCGGCAAGGGTCTTTGGCATCTCTTAGTGGGGAGGGCGCCGGACCATCAGAGGCGCCATTAAGAGTGCCTGCGGTGGGCCTGGTGACAAGGAGTGCCAGAAGGGTGTCTGAAGTGCCGCCTCGACTCAGAGTGCCAGAAAGCGTGCATCATGCCACACAAGGAAGACAGTGCCAGCCAGGGTGCCGCGTAGGGTCAGGAAGAGGCACAGAAGCAGGTCAATGGTGTCAAGGGACCGCCGGGATGGCACTTAAGGGCCAGGAACTCAGGCACTTAATGCACAGTGCCAACAGGTGCCGCTTGCAACTGTGCCCTCAATGGAGAAATTAAACCCATCCTGGGGAGCCTTTGTCCCGGCGCGGTGAAGGGCGAAGGGGGCAGGGGGCAGGGGAGGGGGCAGGGGAGCGTACAGTATTGGCACTACAACCAGAGTGCCTATCAGTACCAGGAAGGATTGGCACTGGTTTGATTCTGGCAGAGCATGACATTGAGGAGTGATCTTTGACTCTTCAAACCCATGACTGACTAGGATGGAGGATTGAACATCTCTCATCAAGATACATTGCTGTGGCTAACTGAAGTACAGTACAGTAGGATTCGATGCTCCGACAGATAAAGATACAGGATCAAACACCTAAGATTTAACACGACACAAAGTTAGAGTTCAAAATCTAACACCTTTTAAGTGGGATTCGATACTACAACTGTTCAGAATATAAAATCGAACACTTTTCTAAGAAGATTCGACGCCAACAGTGACTAGAATGTTGGATCCAAGACAATTTTAAGAAGATTTAGGACTGGGACTTACCAGAATATGTAAGTTAACACCCTTTAAAAAGATTCAGGGTCAAGACTACTAGAGTGAATGATTTAATATTCTTCAGGGGAATTCACGTGACATCACCGCCATCATGGTCTCACTTTGTGTACGTTGTGGGAAGAAAATGCAGCGAGGGAGCAAGGATGTGAAGGAAAAGCAGAGGGCAAGAGGATACGGGCAAGAAAATAGAGGGAGAAGAGAAAGAAGAGAGGGCAGAGAGAAGAGGCAGGTCAGTGAGAGAAGAAAAGGGAAGAGGCTCAGATGATAAGGGAGAAAGAAAGGGAGATGAGGCATTAGTGGGGAAAAAATGGATGTAGAGAATCACAAAGGAACAGAAGCGATGGAGGAAATAAAGAATAAAGAAATGGAAGAGGACTACGAGAAGGGAGAGGAAGAGGAGGAAATGCTATGAGAGAGAGAGAGAGAGAGAGAGAGAGAGAGAGAGAGAGAGAGAGAGAGAGAGAGAGAGAGAGAGAGAGAGAGAGAGAGAGAGAGATGAATGGAGAGTGGCATGGGGGAGGAAAGGAGGAAGGGAGGGAGGGGACATTAAGAGGATAATGACCAATGTTGGAAGCTCTCATGCAACTCCTCCTCCTCCTCCTCCTCCTCCTCCTCCTCCTCCTCCTCCTCCTCCTCCTCCTCCTCCTAGTCCTCTCCCTCTTGCTCCCGCTTCTGCTTCTGCGTCTTCTTCTTATCTTTCCCCTCCTCCTCCTCCTCCTCCTCCTCCTCCTCCTCCTCCTCCTCCTCCTCCTCCTCCTCCTCCTCCTCCTCTTCCTGGTTCTTGGAATTGGCATGACTTATTTAGATTCGTTCTTAACACATCCTTTTTAGGTAATAATGTACAAGAATGTGTGTGTGTGTGTGTGTGTGTGTGTGTGTGTGTGTGTGTGTGTGTGTGTGTGTGTGTGTGTGTGTGTGTGTGTGTGTGTGTGTGTGTGTGTGTGTGTGTGTGTGTGTGTGTGTGTGTGTGTGTGTGTGTGTGTAGAAGGAAATCTAAGAAAAGTAAAGCAATATTGAAAAAAATTTATTTGTTTGTCATTGAATAAAGAAGGAAATCTGGGTTACTTTTTTTCGTGGGATTTCTTTCTTTTTTTTTTTTTTTTGTCTTTTCTAGTCAGTTTAAGTATTTTCTCACCTTTTTGTTACTGTCAAGGTTTGCAGAGAGAGAGAGAGAGAGAGAGAGAGAGAGAGAGAGAGAGAGAGAGAGAGAGAGAGAGAGAGAGAGAAATAGCAGCCGAATTTTCCTCTTTACATTTTTCTCTTTATTTTTTCCTTCCTGTCCAGTCTCTCTCTCTCTCTCTCTCTCTCTCTCTCTCTCTCTCTCTCTCTCTCTCTCTCTCTCTCTCTCTCTCTCTCTCTCTCAACCCCACCACACACACACACACACACACACACACACACACACACACACACACACACACACACACACGCAAATTTCCCACTACTGCCATTACACACCCACACACAAATCCACTACCGCACCCACGCCTCCTCACACCCTCCCCACGCCCTCCCCGCGTCCCGCCCCACCGGTACGCTGCTGGGCCTGTGAATGGGCGTTGCTAGGAAGGCCGTAGGATTCGCACACCTCCTGCAGGATATAATTACGAACTCCTCCTGACGGGAACTGATATGTGGTCTTACAAGTGAGGTGGCTACATGCTCCCACCGCCCCCCCGTGTGTGTGGGGGGAGAGGAGGGGGGTCGTTGTTATTGTTTGCTATTCATCGTTGAGTGACAAGCTGTAACTGATGTGGTGTTGTGGTAAAGAGTGTTTTTGTTGTTGTTGTTTTTTTGTGTTTGGTTTTGTCTCGTGTTTTTATGTTTTTTTTTTTTTTTGGTTCTATTTTCTTGTTTTTTTTTTTTCGTGTTTTATTTTGTGTGCTTGTTCTGTTTTTTTTCTCGTTTTTTTGTTCGTTTCTTTATTCGTGTTCTCTTATGTGTTGCCTTTTTTTTGTGTGTGTGTGTTTGCTCTTCCATCTCTTTCATTCTTGTTCCTGTTCTTGTCTTTATCTGTGTCACTGCTCTTGTTCTTGTGTCCGTTCTTGTACCAGGGCTTGTTCGTATCGTGTCTGTTCTTCTTGCTTTACTTCATGTTGATGTCGTTTTTCTTCCTGTTCCTGGCCTTGTTCTTCATGTTTTTGTTTTCCTTCTTGTTCTTCATGTTCTCCTTCGTCTTGGTCTTAAACCCTTCCTCCTCGTCCTCCTCCTCCTCCTCCTCCTCCTTTGTTTCCATTTACACTCCCTGTCTCCCACTAACTTACTTCTCCTCTTGCAGACAAACTCCCTCATTCAACATTCACTAATTCCACCCTGTCACGTCCCCTCCTTCCTTGCCCTCCCTTGTTTCTCCATTAATCTCCCCTCCTTCCTTGCCCTCCCTTGTTCCTCCATTAATCTCCCCTCTCTCCCCGTTTCCCCTTACACGGTACAAGTGGGGGAGGGAAGGGGATCAGGTTCAGAGCAGCCGAGGTAGTAAGGGTAGTTAATGGTGGCACGGAATCCTCTTAAATGGTGTTGGATCCTTTGTTTTAGTCATTTGTGGTGTTGGATTCTCTTAAGTGGTGTTTAGATCCTTTGTTTTAGTTTGCTGTCCGATTAAAAGATACATTGATTGATTGATAGACAGATAGATAGATAGATAGATAGATTGGTAAATAGGTAGGTTAGATAGATAGTTAGATAGATAGATTAATGAGAAATGGATGTTAAAAATTGTTATGCTTTTGCTGTGTGTGTCTGTGTGTGTGTGTGTGTGTGTGTGTGTGTGTGTGTGTGTGTGTGTGTGTGTGTGTTTAGGTTGTGACACTCCCCCTTCCGGTCGAGGTGTCAATCTTGTCATAGAGAGAGAGAGAGAGAGAGAGAGAGAGAGAGAGAGAGAGAGAGAGAGAGAGAGAGAGAGAGAGAGAGAGAGAGAGAGAATGATTGTAATTCTTTAGTTTACAATTCCTATGTACATCTATGCTACAGCTGTTGAACACAAATAAATAAAAACCCATAAACTCTCACATACTCTTCCCATACACATATCCATCCAATTAGTCACGCCGGATGAATTTTTTTTTTTTTTTCATGTAGAGGAATTTTTTTAGGTACGTGTTTATTTTTTTTGATTTGACTCATTTTGTAAGGGATGTGATAAAACAGGTGATACATTCTCTCTCTCTCTCTCTCTCTCTCTCTCTCTCTCTCTCTCTCTCTCTCTCTCTCTCTCTCTCTCTCTCTCTCAAGAATGTGAATTAATCGAATATATTTGTGATGGGACAAACCCTTCAGTAATTGCCAACAGTATTCATTTTACGTGCCTTCAGATATTCACTAGTGCAAGTTACATTCTTACGGGAAACGACACAAATGGTAACGTTGCTAACTGCTATAATTAAAATGATTACCAAAGTGACAACTCAAACAGCCTCCATTTACGCGCCACTTCCCACAATGCACCGTAAAGAAAACGTGATAATCATTCATCACTCTCGTCCCCTACGTTATCGCGGTCCAAGTGATTTATTATCCCTTGTTATCTGCGTCCGTGCAGCTAATCAAGGCGCGCTGGAGTGTTGAGTGACGCCCCTAGACCCTTATAAATCTAATGGAGGTAAGATAAGGGCGGGGAGAAGCCTGTAGGGGCGTAGATATGAGTGGAAACTGAGAAAGGGAGACGGGCCAGGCAGGCGGTCCATGTGGCGGCAGAGGAGGCTTCTCGAGTAAACAAAACGCTTAACATCACAAACTTTTCTGGTTATTATGCCTCGCCGTGTTTCTTATCACCCGTTATCAGTAGGTTGTTTATTGGTCCAGATCTTGGCAAACAAACCTCTGACCTCAAATTATGGCGTGGTATCCGAGAACCGTTAGAATTAAGAATGAAAACACTGGTGAGGCTACTGGTGTGGGCGGCGAGGGTTTCAAGACCGCCTGGCGTGCATGTGTGAACTGCCGCCCCGTGAAAGCTCTTCCTCGCACTTCATACTATTGCTCTGAGTTACCTGTTGTATTTCGTCCTACTTTTCATTATTCAAAATCAGAAAACTTTTAAAACGCAAAATTTTGTACCTTTTTCCAGGTCCGGACGTTAAAAAAGATTTAATAAATTTTCAATCCAGATTGTTTATTTGATGATAGGGATATGTTCCTTACTTAAAGGAAACACATTGTGCTAATGTTAAATATATTTGTGTTCATAGGAACGGTTCGTAGATAAAAATATGTTTAATCACGTTTCCCTTTCAAACAAACTTTATATATATATATATATATATATATATATATATATATATATATATATATATATATATATATATATATATATATATATATATATATATATATATATATGATTGATGCAAATTTTGTATATAAATATTATTCTACTTTTTCATGATTTGAAATTCTGTAGTATTGTGGAACTCTTTACCTGCTTCTTTATTTGTACCTTCCTATGACTTGAACTCTTTCAGGAGGTTTCAAGACACATTCTCCAATTTTGGATGACAGTTCTGACCTTTCTTTTGGGACTGGCACTTCAGTGCCCCCCCCCCGTCTCTCTCTCTCTCTCTCTCTCTCTCTCTCTCTCTCTCTCTCTCTCTCTCTCTCTCTCTCTCTCTCTCTCTCTCTCTCTCTCTCTCTCTCTCTCTCTCTCTCTCTCTCTCTCTCTCTCTCTCTCTCTCTCTCTCTCTCTCTCTCTCTCTGTTGCCCTTGGCCAGTGCCTCTCTTTCATAAAAAAAGAAGTTAGAATAGGTTGAATTAGATTTAGGTTTTATGTTAGGTTAGGTTAGGATAGGTTAAGTTTGGTCAAGTCAGGTTAGGTTAGATGTGGTTGCGTTAGGATGGCTCAAGCTAGATTTGAAGTCTGAGTACAGTCGTAGTTTCACATTTATTAACATTTTTAAATAACAACAAAATAAGAAACCCGTAAAAAAAATCGTGATTAACAAACACTCATTAAAGACTCGAAACTATAATAGAGTCACAAAGGAGAACCCCGGTAATTATGAGGATCACGAGCAGAGCGGCAGCGGAAGGCAAACAAACAGCAGCGCCACCCTCCCCCCTCAGCTTGGGAGTCCCGCGGAAGTATTAGTTTAAATGCAACCACAACAAAACATTCCCATTTTGCTCTGCCTCGTAAAGTTATGGAATTACAACCACTCATGTCATGTTCTCTTTCTTCCTGCCTTCCTTCCTTCCTTCCTTCCTTCCTTCCTTCCTTCCTTCCTTCCTTCCTTCCTTCCTTCCTTCCTTCCTTCCTTCCTCTCTTCCTCTCTTCCTCTTTCTTCTTCTCTTCCTCTTCTCTTCTTCCTTCCGTTTTTGATTACCTTGTCATTTTCTATTTTTTTTTCTCTTCATTCCTTCCTTCTTTTTCCTTTTCCTTTCCTTGCTCATCTCTATCTCTCCTCTCACCCTTCGTATTTCCTTACTTTCCATTCCTCCTTACTTTTTTCTAACTTTCTTTTCTTTTCTTACTACACCTTCCTTACCTCCTCCTCCTCCTCCCCTTCCTTCTTCCGTTCTTCTTAATTATCTAATGTAAGTTTTTTTTTTTCCCTTCCTTGCTTCCTTCATTCTTACCTTCCTCTTTCTCCCTCTCCACTCTCATTCTCCTTTATTACCTCATGAGTGTCTGCACTTCTGTTCTTTAAGGTTAATGCAATGTGGGCGTTTCTCTTGTAATTGTAGCAGCGAGTTTGTATATTTTTGTTTCTTGTATGGATCATTATTATTTTTTTTTTTTCGTTTTTTCTCACCTTCATTTTAAATTTGATAATTGTTTTCGCTTTTTTTATTATTATTTATTATTTTTTTCTCTGGGGGAGGGAAATTTTGTGTGTGTATTTGCTGTTTTTTACACTGGCTTGTTTTCCTGGTTCCTCCAATGTTCCTCTTTCCTTCCTCCTCCTCCTCCTCCTCCTCTTCCTCCTCCTCCTTCTCTTCCTCCTGCTGCTGCCGGAAGGAGTGTATCAAGTTTCAGGAGAGGAGTGAGAGAAAAATAGTCAACAATTCGTGTTTTTTTTTTCTTTCTTATCTTTCTTTTTCCTTTTTTATTTATTTATTTATTTTTTCGTTTTCGACAAGCATATCCATTTTCTTTGTGATGGTATTAAGTTTCCTTCTTGTGGTCATTTATGTATTTTTTATATATATATAATTTTGTGTTTTCATTTTTTCCATTTTTTCAGTCATATTGTTCTCACATTTTTTCCTTGTTTCTTTACATTATTTCCTCGACTTGTGTGTGTGTGTGTGTGTGTGTGTGTGTGTGTGTGTGTGTGTGTGTGTGTGTGTGTGTGTGTGTGTGTGTGTGTGTGTGTGTGTGTGTGTGTGTGTGTGTGTGTGTGTGTGTGTGTGTGTGTGTGTGTGTGTGTGTGTGTGTGTGTGTGTGTGTGTGTGTGTGAGGGATGGAAGTGTAGTATGCATAACTCTGGTTGAGTTAACAGTTTGACACACAGCCCGAGTTGTTATAGGAGAAAGTTTGATTCGACGTAATACTTGATGCTCCATAATTACTAACTTGAGTGACTGACTGAGTAATCACCTTGCCTTACCCGCTGCCATATAGAAACAATCACACCAGGTAAAAAAGAAAAAAAAAATACAAATGATAACAAGAACGTAATCACTGTAATTATAATCTTGCTTATGAAAACATTTTACCTGATTTTTAAGACCACAAAGGGTCTCTAAGAACTCAGAAAAAGCTAACCTCACTGACAGCACTGCGATTCCTAAATACGTCCAACAGTAAATTAATAAAACAGGAAGTGAGTGACGTTTCCGCAGGTTTTACTATGATTTTTTTTTTTTTATGTATTTACAAGTGTATACCTAAGAACCAAGAAAAACTACCTCGTTTATGGGAAAGCAATGATAAATGTGTCTAATAATAAAGTAATGAAGTAAAGGTGACGTTATACAGTGATTTCTTTACCACGTGTGCAGGCGGCGGCAGCAGGCGTGTGTGCCGGTGCTGTGGTGGACATGGAGCCGCGTCTTGACCATGGTACACGACGACCTGAGCCTCGGAGTCTCCATCCACCGTCACCACCACCTCTGCAGGAGTGAGTAGCCAACACTGCCTCTCAGTGCGTCATCAGTCATTCGACTCTTGGTTGTTCCTCCGTGGCTGGGAAACGTCATGATTTACTTTAATGACTTTACTTTTTATTTTAATCAGATATGTGATTTATTCATGGATCACAAAACTATCTCTAGGAATAAAGAAGAGAAAAAAGGAAAATTATTAAAAAAGATTTGCTTCATTAGTATGCATATTCATAGAAACTGCAAAATAAAAAAAGAAAAAAGGAAAACTGAGAGATACAAAAGTCGTGAATCACTGCTTGCCTCACGCGCCATCATCACGCTGCCGCCCCGCACAGGATGAGAGGGGCGCCACACCATTTTTGCCAGGTA
>NC_087174.1:7427500-7437500 GCF_035594125.1 Scylla paramamosain
GGGGGGTAAAGGGGTTACAGAAAGGGGTGACGTGACGGGCGGGTCCATCACTGCCCCGGAGGTGTGCGTACCCTGAGGTGCCTTGTGCCCCGCTCGCAGGATATTACACATTCCAGAGAGAGAGAGAGAGAGAGAGAGAGAGAGAGAGAGAGAGAGAGAGAGAGAGAGAGAGAGAGAGAGAGAGAGGGGGAGGAAGGGGAGGGTGTAATGATGAGAGAGGGAGAGATAGTGGTGAGAGGGAGAATAAGGAGGGGAGAGAGAAAACAGGGTGAGAGGAAGGAGTAACAAGGAGGGGAGGGAGGGAAAGGGAGAGGGTGGGGGTGAGGAGGAGAAGGGGAGGGATGGAAAGAGGATGCGGGGTTGTGCGAGGGAGAGAGAGAGAGAGAGAGAGAGAGAGAGAGAGAGAGAGAGAGAGAGAGAGAGAGTAAAGAAGATGGGGCGAGAGAAAGAACAATGAAGGAAGAGAGAGTAAGGACAGGGTAAGGAGAACAAGGAAGGGAGGGAGAGTAAAAAAAAAAGATGGAGTAAGAGAGAGAGAGAGAGAAAGAGAGAGAGAGAAAGGTCATATGATAGATTTTCTTGTTTCCTCTTCTATATTCATCCTCTCTCTCTCTCTCTCTCTCTCTCTCTCTCTCTCTCTCTCTCTCTCTCTCTCTCTCTCTCTCTCTCTCTCTCTCTCTCTCTCTCTCTCTCTCGTTTATTCTTTCCTCTGATTAATTTCCCCAATCCTGAACTGTCCATCCTGCAATTTTCCTTTGTCCTCGTCCTCGTCCTTGTCCTCTATCCCTCCTCCCCATCCTCCTCCCCCCCCCGATACACCTGTCCACCACACCTTTGCTCTCCCCTGAGGCGAAGTGCGGGGGGAGAGGAAATGGGGGAGGGAAGGTGTTCCTCCCTGGGGCCTTGCTGGAGGAAGGGGGAATTGGAGGGAGGAAAGAAGGAAGGGAAGTAGGAAGGGAGGAAAGAATGATGGAAGTAGGAAGGGAGGAAAGAAAGGAGGGAAGGAGAGAGGAGATATAGTATAAAGTAGAGAGAGAGAGAGAGAGAGAGAGAGAGAGAGAGAGAGAGAGAGAGAGAGAGAGAGAGAGAGAGAGAGAGAGAGAGAGAGAGAGAGAGAGAGAGAGAGAGAGTTAATTGCAAACGTATGTAATATTGCTAAGAAAAAGAAAGGATTGAGTGAGGCAAAAAGGTGAGGAAAAAAAGAGAAAGGGGGAGGGGATGAAGGGCAGAAGGGAGGCACAGGGTGAAAGGAAGGAGAGGAGAGGGAGGAGTAAGAAGAATGCCCAGCTACACAAAGAAATGTCCAAGTGTGTTTTGTAATTACAGTGTTGAGCGGTGCCTCGTGGCAGAGAGAGAGAGAGAGAGAGAGAGAGAGAGAGAGAGAGAGAGAGAGAGAGAGAGAGAGAGAGAGAGAGAGAGAGAGAGAGAGAGAGAGAGAGAGAGAGAGAGAGAGAGAGAGAGAGAGAGAGAGAGATAGGTTGTTGTTTGATTCATTTATACAGCATGGAGGCGTGGGTCAGACTCGTTCACTGGCTATACCTGCAGCAAAATTTAGTCGCCCTTGTGGCAGGATTATCTAACATTTCTATTTATTTCGTCCTGTGCGCATGCTTTATGTATATTTGTAGAAGTGTTAGGTATCCCTCCCCACAAGGACAAGTAAGTTTTGCTGAAGGCAGTCACTGAACCTAAGATAGATTGATAGAAAACTTCAGCGATGTAACAAGAATGGAAGGAGTGTTTCCAAAGATAGAAGACACAAGAAAAAGGAAATGAAGGTAAGACAATTGTACACGGATGGACCTGTGCAAGCGGAGGACAGCGAGATGTGCAACCTTCTGATACGGTGCCACCAGCAGAAGGGGTGGATTGGGTACCTGCTGCCGTTCAGAAGTGCTCGGTCTTTTAGGTGCTGTGAATCTCTATAAAGGTGATGGCGGCTAAGAGAGAGAGAGAGAGAGAGAGAGAGAGAGAGAGAGAGAGAGAGAGAGAGAGAGAGAGAGAGAGAGAGAGAATAGTGAACTTGCAATTAACGTCATATTGAAAAGATTACTTATACCCTCCTCCCTCTCCTCTCCCACTTCACTTCTTGCTCTCTCTCCGTTTTTTCCTGTCTTGTGCCCTCTTCCTTCCCATCTTCTGGCCTCCATCATCTCCGATTTTTATCTTCTTATCCACTTCTTCCCCTCCTTCCCTCCCGTTTTCCCCTTTTTTCTCCTTCTCTTCCTTTTTTTTATCTCTTCCGCTGCTCTTTTCCCTCCCTCTGATCCCTTCCGCTTTATTTTTTCCCCTTCCTCGTAATCTTCTTTTCCTCCTTATCTGCTTCTCTTCTTCCCCTTCATTCCCCTTTATCTTGTTTTGCACTGGTTCCCCTCGCTTTCTATTTCCCTTCCATTATGATTTATCTTTCTTTCCCTTCCCTCCCTTCCGTTATTTCTTCTTTTCTTTATCCTCTCTTCTTTTTCTTTACTTTTTTCTCTTCCATTCTCCCCTATTCCTTTCCTTCGTTCTTTTCTTCCCTTTACTTCCCTTCCCTTCTTTCTTTCCTCTTCACTGTCTTTCCCTCCCCTACCCCCTTCCCTTCCATTTCTTTGGTGTTTTCTCCTCTTGCCTTCCTTTCTCTCCCCTTCTCTTCTTTCAATCCCCTTCCATACCCTACCCTACTCTACCCATCCTCCCCTCCCCTTCCCTCCCTTCCCTTCTCTTTCCTTCCCTTTAAGTACCATCTTCCCATACCCTTCTCCCCTCCCATTATTCCCATCATCTGTCTTCTCCCCACTCTCCCAAGCTCTTACCGCCCCCTTCCTCTCCCCATTCCTTCCTTTCACCCACTACCACCTGTAATTAACCTGTAGCAAGGATTTTCTAGCTTACCTGTTTCCTGCAGAAGTAGAGAGCAGGTAAAGGGTTATAACAGGGACAAGTGGAAAGGGTTAAGGGAAGCGAAGGGAAAAGGGGAAGGGGGTGAGAGTGAGAGGGAAAATGAGGATTAAGTTATTTTTGGGGAGAGAGAGAGAGAGAGAGAGAGAGAGAGAGAGAGAGAGAGAGAGAGAGAGAGAGAGAGAGAGAGAGAGAGAGAGAGAGAGAGAGAGAGTCTTTCTGGCTGTCTGTCTGTACGTGTCCTTATCAATCTGTGTGTTCTCTCTCTCTCTCTCTCTCTCTCTCTCTCTCTCTCTCTCTCTCTCTCTCTCTCTCTCTCTCTCTCTCTCCCCGGAAGTGACCCCCCTCATCTTAACATCACACAGACACCACACAAGCCTGCAGGATAATTCAGATTCCTTTGCAAGACTCCTCGCTGCGTGTGGAGGGAGGGAGGGGAGAGGAGGGGGAGAGGGAGAGGGAGGGGGTGAAGAAGTTAGGGAGAGGTAGACATGCAAAGGAAAATTAATAGGAGGGAGGGAAAAGAAGAAAAGAAAAGAGAGTAGAAGGAGGAGGAAGGACAAAGGAGAGGAAAAATTTCGATAAGTGGAGAAATTACGTTTATATTGATAGCAGTGGCGAGAGAGAGAGAGAGAGAGAGAGAGAGAGAGAGAGAGAGAGAGAGAGAGAGAGAGAGAGAGAGAGAGAGAGAGAGAGAGAGAGAGGGGGGGGCGTGAGAGGTTCTCTTTGTTTTTTCATTGCATTCTCTCACTTGTTTATTTTTATTGATTTTATTTTCATTTTTATCCCTCGTTCCCTTGTTCGTAATGGTGCTTTGTGATTCTCTCTCTCTCTCTCTCTCTCTCTCTCTCTCTCTCTCTCTCTCTCTCTCTCTCTCTCTCTCTCTCTCTCTCTCTCTCTCTCTCTCTCTCTCTCTCTCTCTCTCTCTTTCGTTTCCTCTTCTTACTTTTTTATTTCCTCCTCTTCTCTTGTCTTCTTTTCCTTTTTCTTCTCTTTTCTTCCTCCTCTTCTGTTCCTCTTTTCTTCTATTCTCCTTTTTTTCGCCTTTTCCTTTTCCTTCTCTCCTTATGTCTTTCTCTTCTTTCCTTTCATCTCTTGTCTTATTCTTTCATCATCAGTTCTCTCCTACTCCTTCCTCACCTCTCCTCATCTCTCTTCATCTCACCTGGTCTTCTCCGTGTAATTAGTCACCTTTGTATTCCTTCACTTCACTTCCTCTTGTTTTTTTTTTTTTTATCACGTCACGAGTTTTTCTTCCCATCCTCTAACGGCATTCATTATTACTATCTTCAGTTTCCTGCATACTTGATCCGTTTTCTTTGTTTTTCCGCCTGTTTCTGTTTTCTAATCTTGTCAGTAATTTTTTTTTCTCTCTCTTTTTTTGTTATTAGTTTTATCTTGTTTTTCTTGTTTCTTCTTGCTTTTTTTTGCGCTTTCTTCCTTTCTTTTCTTTTGTCTTCTTTTTTCATTATCGGTTTTGTCTTGTTTGTTATTTTTTCTTCTTTTTTTTCATTTTTCCTTCTTCATTTTTTCTTTTCCTTGTTTCTCGGTGGGTTTATTTCCTGTTTGCGTGTATTTGTTTTGTTTGTTCGTTGGTTTGTTGGGTTACAAGGGCGTTTTCTTAAAGTGTGGGTGACCTGCCACGCCTCAAGGTCACATCCCTGCCCTCGGTTTGGAATACCCTTCTTCCGTCCTTCCCTCCTTCCCTTCTCTCCTTCCTTCCTTCCTTTCCTTCTCTCCTTCTTCCTTTCCTCCTTCCCTTCTCTCCTACCCTTCTCTCCTTCCCTTCCCTCCTTTCCATCACGTGAATTTTGTAACTAATATTCTTTTTCTTTTTTTCTTTCTTACTTTCTTCCTTCTTTCATATATCTTTTAATTTGTTTATGAGTTAGTATATGTAATTATGGATTTATTTGTTTTTTTATTTGTTTATATTTTTGTTTTTAATATTTGTTTACGTGTTTTGTGTATCTATTTATTAGTGTGTTTATGTGTTCATGAATTAATCTATTTATGTTGTTTAATCTTTTATTTAGTATGTACATATTTATTGAAGCAACTAAGGAGGGCAAAGGAACATAAAAAGTAAATAATAAAATAAAGTAAACGACTTAGGACGAACAAAGACGAACAAAGACGCGAGTTGAGAGACAGGTGAGTGATTATGAAATGGTAACTTTTGTGTACCTGTTGTGTTTATCATTATCCCGTTAATTCCTGAGGGGATGGGCACGTGCGCTCTCTCTCTCTCTCTCTCTCTCTCTCTCTCTCTCTCTCTCTCTCTCTCTCTCTCTCTCTCTCTCTCTCTCTCTCTCTCTCTCTCTCTCTCTCTCTCTCTCTCTCTCTCTCTCTCTCTCTCTCTCTCTCTCTCTCTCTCTCTCTCTCAAGTTTATGGATGGGGATGATAGGTGGAAATAGGTAGGAGTGTTTCATACAGGGACTGCCACGTGTAAGCCTGGTCGCTTCTTGCAGCTTCCCTTATTTCTTATGTTCTTATGTTCTTAAGCTCCCCCTCTGCCCTGCTCCATGTCTCCCCTGCCTCCCTCGGCCCACTGTGCGCATTTTTTTGAGCGGCTGAGGGAGAGAGAGAGGTGGAGAGAGAGAAGCATGAGGACTAAGAGGAGGAGGAGGAGAACTAGGAGGAGAAGAAAGAAGAAAGGTCATTTATTCTCTCTCTCTCTCTCTCTCGTAATGCAAATATAAATAGAAGCGTTCAGGAAATTATTCGAAAGCAAGGAATTCGAGTATTCAGATAAAAACTAATATTTGAATCGTGACAAAAACCTTGAATCCGGCAGTAAAAAAGTGTGCATATTTGAGTTATCGTTAATCAAAACATTGGCTTGGGGGAAAATATATGAGAAAAAAAGTAATGAGCTCCAGGCAGTGAAAATGAAATTAATCCACTTTATTTGATGGAGATAAAACAACACAAGTAATTAATCCACAACACCTGATGATGATAGAGGAAGAAAAATAACTGTAGAAGTGTAAGAAGTTGTGATGAGGAGCTTAACTGAACTTTTTTTTTGTTGTTGTTTATTTTTGCTTTGGTCTTCGCTCTTTATAATAATAGTAATGATGATGATGATGATACTAATGGTAATAATAATGATAATAATAGTAATGATGGTGATGATAGTAATAGTAATAATAGTAACAACGACGACGACAACAACAACAACAACACATCCACCACCACCACCACCAACAACAACAACAACAACAACAACAACAACAACAACAACAACAACAACAATCTATTTATCTATACACCAGGCCGGGAATCCCACACGGGGCGGCCCAAACAAAACCGAAAACCCTCCACCACCCACTTCTTAGTCATCCTTACCCACTCCCTTCCCTCCACTCCCCTCCTCCCACCTCTCCCCTTCTCCCTCTCCCTCTCCCTCTCCTCCCCAGCGTTTATCCCCATGATAGGAAGAAAATATTACTCATAGTTATCTCCACCCTTCCCTCTTTTCATCTCCCTTCAACCCTTCTCTCCTTCCCTTCCTTCCCTTCCTTCCCTCCTATCCTTTCTCCCTTCTTCTATCATTTCTTCCCTTCCGTCTTTCCTTCCTCCACTGTTTCTACTATTCTTCCTTCCTTTCTACCTTTCTTCCTTCCATCACTCCTACCATCCCTCCCTCCCTCCCTCCTTCCTCTCCTCCCCATCATTCTCCCCTTCCATCTTTTCCTTTTTTTCTCCATAGTTCCCTCCTCTCCCTCCCTTCTTCCTAAATCAAACTATTTCCTCCTCCTCCTCCTCCTCCTCCTCCTCCTCCTCACACAAAGAAAAGTGGGTGTGGGGCGAAGGAAGGATGGGGTGACTGGAAGATAAGGGCTAGATGTCCTCAATGTCCTCTCAGTCTCCCCTCACTCTCCCCTCACCACCCCCTCCTCCCCTCACTGGCACTATCAGGGACATTGGCACTGGCACTGACTCATACTTGATATCACGGCATTCCCCTGCCCCCCCCCCCCTCTCTCTCTCTCTCTCTCTCTCTCTCTCTCTCTCTCTCTCTCTCTCTCTCTCTCTCTCTCTCTCTCTCTCTCTCTCTCTCTCTCTCTCTCTCTCTCTCTCTCTCTCTCTCTCTCTCTCTCGCTCGCTCTCGTCTGCAGTGTTACCGGGCAGCGAAAGAGAGAGAGAGAGAGAGAGAGAGAGAGAGAGAGAGAGAGAGAGAGAGAGAGAGAGAGAGAGAGAGTCACTACTAGTTTAAGATAAGAGGAATGTAAGTTTAAACGTAAATACATCAGATTCTTGTGTTTTAAGTATAAAATATAGAATAGTAATGTTATAAATCTTGCCGCGTCATCTGTTGTAAGTAGGCAAAAGGTGGCACTTTTTACCGGCCTTGAATGCTTAAATGTACTTAAATACTTAGCCGAAACTTGTTGTTGTTGTTGTTGTTGTTGTTGTTGATTTTTATTCTTTTTATAGTCATCATCATCATCTTCATCTGCATCTATCTTCTTCTTCTTCTTCTTTTTCTTCTTCTTCTTCTTCTTCTTCTTCTTCTTCTTCTTCTTCTTCTTCTTCTTCTTCTTCTTCTTCTTCTTCTTCTTCTTCTTCTTCTTCTTCAAGTTAAATATTTCAGGTGGGTTGGCGTGTGTTCGTTTGTTTGTTGCGTTAAGTACTTTTGGCTTTAGTTTTTTTCTTCTCTCTCTCTCTCTCTTTCTTCTTGGCATTAAAAAATTCTCACCTCGGGGTTATTTTCTTTAAACTTTGTCTTTATCGTTTATGTGTTGCTAAGTTGTCTTGTCTTTTCTTGTTTTTTTTTTCTTTTTTGGCTGTTGTTGTTGTTGTTGTTCTTGTCCTCCTCCTCCTCCTCCTCCTCCTCCTCCTCCTCCTCCTCCTCCTCCTCCTCCTCCTCCTCCTCCTCCTCCTTTTAAACACTACGCTCTGTTAAAATTTCTTCTTTTACTTGACCTTTTTAATCGTGCAGTCTTTATCTCAAAAATTTAATCCACATTTACATTGATACCTCTTTTGTCTACACAGTTTTTTTTTTTCAGATGCTCCCCTTTTTTTTTTTTTAATCAAACGTTTTTCTCTTTACCTTCTTTCCATCCCTCATTCGTGTCTCCCTCCCTTCCTCTGTGTTTCTGCTTTTCTTCTCTCCCTCCTCTATCTGCTTTCCTTCGTCCTTCCCCCTCTCTCTTTCCATCCCTGTCTATCTCTGCTTTTCCCTCCCCTTCCTCCCTCTTTCCCTTCCTGTATCTGTGCTACTCTCTTTCCTTGCCTCTTTCTCCCTATCTCTCCGTCCCTCCCTCCTTCCCTCCCTCCCTCCCACTGTAGAAGGAGCTTTTAAATTAGAGTAGGGAGATGAGTGGGCAGGGAGAGAGTAGAGCGAATTAGGGTGACGGTGATGGGGGAGAGAGAGGTTAATGTGGAGGTAGGGAGGGTAAGTAACGTTGTCTGCGCCACTCCCCGTCCGTCACGTAACAGGCCTGTAACGTAACAACCCGAGGCACGAGCCGGTGTTACCTGAGGGAGGCAATTAGCAGGCCAGGTAGCGTCTGGGGCAGCCACAGGTATTTGAGCCCTCCTTGCCAGGCCCAGGGCGAGGAGACAGCACGGGGAGGAAGGCAAGGAGATGACAGTGGAGGAGAGAAGAGTGAGAGCAGAGAAGCGTAGAATACAAGAGAGATGAAGAGGAGAGGAGGAATGTAAGTGAGGCAGAGAACAAGAGTGAGGTGAGGAGAGGAGTAAAATACAAAACAAAGCTAAGGTGAGAAGAGAAATTTAGATGAAACAGAGATGAGAAGAGAAAACACCAGTGAGATGAGAAGAGGAGAGAAATGTGAGATACAGCAGAAATGAGGTGAGGAGAGAAGCGTAGAATACAGTAGAGATGAGAAGGAAGAAGAGAACAAGAGTGATGGAGAGAACCGTAGGAGACAACAAAGATGAGAGGAGAAAAGAGATGAAAATGAAGTAGAGGAGAGTAGTATAAGATGAGAGGAGAAGATAAATGTAGGAGACAAAGAGATGAGGAGAGGAGAGACATGAAAATGGAGGAAAGAAAAAGTAGTTTGAGATGAAGAGAAGAGATGCAAAGAGGGGAGAGAAATATAGGATAAGGAAAATAGAAAAAGTAGATAATGGGAGAGAAGATAATAAATGAGAATGAGAAGATGTGAAAATAGAGGAGACAAAAAGAGTGAGATAAGGATGTGCAAATAGAAGAATGTAAAGAAACTACATGCAAAAAAGAGAAAGAAAGAGAAAATTAGGGTGAGAAGAAAGGAAAAGAGAAGAGATGAGATTAAAAAAAAAAACATTAAATTGCAGATGTTGTGAGTATTGAGGAAGAGAGAAAAAGATGAAAGAGAAACAAATAGTAAAATGAGGAGAGGAAGAATGTAATCTTTGGTAATAATGAAAGAAGAAATAAAAATAGAGGCGATAAAAGAGGAAAAGGAGAGAAGAGATGACACGTACATCTACATACGACGAAAAAAATGAAATAAAAAGAGGAGAAAGCGGAGGAGAAGAAAGAAGCTGTAACATAGAGACGAAGAAAAACAAAAACAAAAACACACAAAACAAACTAAACGGAAGGGAAAGAAAAGACAAAGAGAAACAAACAACACAAAGATAAATAGAAGAAACAGGCAGAAGGAAGTGGAAGCAGAAATGACAGGAGGGGGCAAACGAAGAGAAAAATGAAGGAAAGAAAGTAAAGAGAGACAGAGAGGAGAAAGAGAGCCAGGTCAAAGTTCTCACGTGATGACAAGAAGCTGAAGTTCACTGGTTTGACATTTTGAGTGCATTGAATGGCTCCTATTGACCTTGTGTGTGTGTGTGTGTGTGTGTGTGTGTGTGTGTGTGTGTGTGTGTGTGTGTGTGTGTGTGTGTGTGTGTGTGTGTGTGTGTGTGTGATGGAAAGCTGCCTGACGAAAAGAGATTGAGGGCAGTGTTTATGTGCCTGAAAGAGAGAGAGAGAGAGAGAGAGAGAGAGAGAGAGAGAGAGAGAGAGAGAGAGAGAGAGAGAGAGAGAGAGAGAGAGAGAGAGAGAGAGAGAGAGAGAGAGAGAGAGAGAGAGAGAGAGAGAGAGAGAGATGAAGCATTTCCTAATTATCTCATGGTTTACTGAAACGTTTCGATATTGTT
>NC_087174.1:7440000-7450000 GCF_035594125.1 Scylla paramamosain
GTAACTAAGAAAACGAAGGAAAGAACGAATAAATGAAAGAATAAATGAAAAAAACGCAGCTTGGAGGAAAGAAGGATGAAAGAAAATAAGTAAACAAGAGAACGAAAGAAAAAGACAACCAATGAAGGAATAAATGTAATATAAACGAAAGGAAGGAATGAAAGAGACGAGAAAAAAAGGGAATAAAGGAAAAAAAATGGAAAATAAACGAACAAAGGAATGAAGAAAGATGAAAAAAACAACGAATGAAGGAAAAATAAAAATAAACGAACGAAGGACTCAAAGAAAACGACGAAAAACATAACCTGGAGAAACAAAGGCAAGGAAAGAAGAGGAGGGAGGGAAGGAGGGAGAAGCAGGTACAGGTAACAGTGATGCTCCTTCAAGGTCGTGGAGAGAAGGTTACTCTTTAAAGGCGCCTTCCCTCTGTGCTCCATTCCGACTCTCACTCCTCATCGCGTGACTGAGTGAGTGAGTGAGTGAGTGAGTGGGTGAGTGAGTGAGTGAGTGAGTGGGTGGGTGATTGATTGACTGATTGACTGACTGACTGACTGAATGAATGAATGAAGGAAGGAAGGAAGGAAGGAAGGAAGGAATGAATGAATGATGACTGAGTGACTTTTTACTTTTATTATTATTATTATTATTATTATTATTATTATTATTATTATTATTATTATTATTATTATTATTACTTATTATGTACTATAGAGAAACATGTTGTCAGTAGGTTTAAATATACAAAAGTAAATGATGACTTAAATAGGTGAACTGGAACTATGAGAGAGAGAGAGAGAGAGAGAGAGAGAGAGAGAGAGAGAGAGAGAGAGAGAGAGAGAGAGAGAGAGAGATGCATGGGAGGAAGGGAGAGAGGAAGGAAGGTGTTAAACAGGCCGGGAGAGGAAGGTGAAGGGGTACAGATGAAGGGAGAAGGAAAGGAAAGGGAAGTGAAGGGAAGGGGAACTTGTTAACGCCAATCAGAGAGAGAGAGAGAGAGAGAGAGAGAGAGAGAGAGAGAGAGAGAGAGAGAGGGGGGTACACTGCCGAAACATCATGACGAAATTTAAAGCACTCTGAGGATCCGTGGGAAGATGAGAGAGTGAGTGGGTTGTCCGCTGCTCACTGGGGTCGAGGGCTAATTGAGGAACGGGGGAGGAGGAGGAGGAGGAGGAGGAGGAGGAGGAGGAGGAGGAAGGGGGTAGCAGAGTGGGTACTAGGTAGGCGAATCAGGTGGTCCAGGTGAGCAGGGGAGAGGGAGAGGGTGTGTGGTGATGGGGGGGTGATGAGGGAATGGGTACTGATTGTGATGATGGTGTCGTGATTGTGTCTGGTCACGGCGGTGGCGGGGAGGAGTGTCAAGATTGGGCAAGTGTTCCTAATGGCGTTGGCGGTGGTAGTGGTGGTGGTGGTAGTGGTGGTAGTGATTGCTGTGATAGGTAATGGGAAGATAGTGGTAGTAGTAGTAGTAGTAGTAGTAGTAGTAGTAGTAGTAGTAGTAGTAGTAGTAGTTGATGTTATATTGTTTGTGTTAGATGTCTTAATGTATTTGAACTACTACTACTACTACTACTACTACTACTACTACTACTACTACTACTACTACTACTACTACTACTACTACTGCAATGAAAGTGATGGATATACGCTGATTACCTTTAACCCCATTTCCCTTTTTTTCTTTTTTTTTTTTATCTTCCCGTCTTCTCACACCTTCACGCATCTTCCTTACCTTCTCTCCTTCCCCATTCACTCTGTTCCTCTCTCTTCCTTCCTCTCTCCTATTCATCTCCTCCCTTAACCCTTTCCCATCCCTGCTCCACCAATCCTTATCTTCTCTGGTCCGTTCTTCACATTTTTAACATTTCTTTCTATTCTCTTTTATTCATCTCTTTTCTTTCTCTCCAGGTTCTTCCTATCCTCTCTCCATCCACTTCCATCCTTCCCTTCATGTGGATCAGGCGTCATTACCACCACCATCTACACCTCCACATAATTGCCACCTGCTCTGAAGATAGTGCTAATCCTCCACCAGTCATCCACTTATGCATCGCGGAAGACGAGAGGGGAGGGGGAGGAAGAGAGAGGGGGGAGGGAGGGACGGAGGGAGGAAGAGGAGTGTGGAGAGGTAGTGATGGAGGAGGGTGGTTGGGGGAGGAAAGGTAGGGACAAAGAGGGAGGGAATGGGGAGGGATGGGTAAGTGGGGGGAGTAAGGGAAGTGGGTATTTGGGGGTTTGGGGTGTTGGGGGGTGTCGGGATACCTTTGATGCCCCAACAGGAAAAAGGGTAGAGATTGCAGTGGTGGTGGTGGTAGTAGTAGTAGTAGTAGTAGTAGTAGTAGTAGTAGTAGTAGTAGTAGTAGTAGTAGTAATGGTGGTGGTTATGAAGCGTCCATCAATATTTTATCTCCCTTCCATTTCTCTCACTCCCTTCCCCTCACCTTCCCTTCATAGACAAACTTCCCTTACACAGCCTCTTACTTAGGCCAGCCTCTCCCTCATCCCTCCACTCCCCACCTCTCCTTCCCTAACCTTCATTCCTTCCTTCTCATTCCTTCCTCCTCCTCATCTCTCCCCCTAGACTTCTTTGTCCTCTCTTTTTCATCCCGTCTTTATTTTCTTCCTTTTTATATTTCCTTTAAGTCATCTTTTTATTTTCTCTCTTTCGTGTTTTCTTTCATTGTCCTCCTCTCTTCCCTTCTTTTCATCTTTCCTACCTCTTCTCTTTCCTCTTTATTCTTCCTTTCTTTCACTTCTATCTTCTTCTATCATCTATTTTTTTTCTTTTCTTTCATTTCCATCTTCCATCTGCTAATTTTCTTCTTTCCTTTCTTCTTTCACTCCCTTTTCCTCTTTATTGTCTTTCCCTCCCTCCTTTTCTTGTATTTTCTCTTTTCTGTTCTTCTTCCCTCTTTAGTTTCCTTCGTTCTTCTCCTCTTTCACTCTTCCTTAATTTTGCCTTCTTTCTTGCGTTACTTCCTTCCCTCCTCTCCTCCTTCCTTTCTTTACTCCCTTCCTCCCTTCCCTCCTTTCCTGCCTCCTTCAAGGTCACTCCATTCTCGTCCTCGAAATCGAATGTCGAGGGATGTGAGCATGAAAGGATGTTGCGAAATGGTGTTGATTGTTGTGGTGATGTGGTGGTGCTGTGGTGACTTTGTTGTTGTTGGGTGATGTCCTTTTTGTGTGTGTAGATATGGTGTCTGGTTAGGTATGTATGTATTTGTGTGTGTGTGTGTGTGTGTGTGTGTGTGTGTGTGTGTTTGTGTGGTAGTTATGTTGTGGTGTTGTAATGATGTCGGTCTGTGTGATGATTGGTGGTGTGGTGGTGTGGTTGATGACGGTAATTTGTGGTTTTCTAGTGGTGGTGATGTTGGTGTGGTGTTGTTGTTGTTGTTGTTGCTGTTGTTGTTGTTGTTGGTGGTGGTGGTAGTGGTACTGTGGTGTGTGGTAGACGGAATGAAAATTTTGAAGAGTGGTAAGGAATCTGTATTCACCACCACCATCACTACCATCATCATCATCATCATCATCATCATCATCATCATCATCATCATCATCATCATATACTACAAAATTATTCTTATTCACTCCCAGATTTATCAGATAACTTGATAATTACGTAAATATAATTCTTTCTTATTCATCTCTTTCCTTCCCAGTTTCTTCCACTTCCTCTACTCCCGTTTTCTCCTCCCCAAACCCATTTTCCTTATTCTTCCCCACTGCCCATCCTCTGCCAGTGCCTTTCGTTTTCCTCCCATTCATCTTTATTTTCCCACTTTCCATTTCTCTCCTTTCCAGTTTCCCCATTTCTGAATCTTCTCCACTCTTCTCCAGTCTCCATCTTCACCTTTCTTTCTTTCCTTCTCTTCCCTTCACAGAACAACGAAAATATAAATGAATGATTCCTTTATACACCTACAAAGGGTAAAATAAATTCCCATTCTACACAAATAATGAGTTTTTATTTTTTTATTTATTTATAATTTTTACTTGCAAAGGCAAAGTCGGCGTTGGTGTGTGTGTGTGTGTGTGTGTGTGTGTGTGTGTGTGTGTGTGTGTGTGTGTGTGTGTGTGTGTGTGTGTGTGTGTGTGTGTGTGTGTGTGTGTGTGTGTGTGTGTGTGTGTGTGTGTGTGTGTGTGTGTGTGTGTGTGTGTGTGTGTGTGTGTGTGTGTGTGTGTGTGTGTGTGTGTGTCCGCGCGCGCGCGCTTATTTATTTATTTATTTATTTATTTATTTATTTATTTATTTATCTATCTATTTTCTTTATTTATTGGTTTGTTTGTCGACAGGGCGTCCACACAACTCCTTCATGTGTGTGTGTGTGTGTGTGTGTGTGTGTGTGTGTGTGTGTGTGTGTGTGTGTGTGTGTGTGTGTGTGTGTGTGTGTGTGTGTGAGAGAAAATGCATAAAGGTGTACATGTGTGGATGGGCGGTGGGCGGGTGGGCGGGAGGATAGGTGGGGCGGAGGGGCAGAGTTCTTACATCACTTTAGGCAGAGGGAAGGAGGAAGGGAGGGAAGGAATGAGGGAGAAGAGAGGGAAGTGTGCGTACCTTTCCTTCTTTAGATAAACAATTCTGCCCTTCCGCCCTTCCCCTGTGTGTGTGTGTGTGTGTGTGTGTGTGTGTGTGTGTGTGTGTGTGTGTGTGTGTGTGTGTGTGTGTGTGTGTGTGTGTGTGTTGTGTCCTGATTAGTGAAAAAGGGTCTGGAAATATTCTCAGCTCTCAGCCATCACCTGTGTTACTCGTGTGTCAGAATTTAGGCCACTCAGGGAAAACAAGACAGAGATTCCAAATTAATGTGTCCACTGTGAGAATAACTGATGAAGGAATAACATTGACATCACAACAGCATCACGATCAGACAAGAAGAGGAGGAAGAATGAAGGAGGAGGAGGAAGAGGAGGAGAAGAAGAAGAAAAAAAGAAAAAGAAGAGGAGGAGGAGAAAAAAAGGAAGAAGAGGAGAAGGACAAGAAGAAGAATCAGAAGAAAGGAGGAGGAGGAGAAGAAGGAAGGAGGAGGAAAAAATCAGAAAACGGAAGAGAGCAGGAAGAAAAAAAGGAGGGAGAGAAGATGAAAGGAGAAAGTGAAGCAGAAAAAACAAAATCAGAAGGAAGGAGGAGAGGAAGAAGAAAAGAGGAGAAGAGAGGGAGAAGAAAAAAAAAAAAAAAAACAGAAGAAACGAGAAGATCAACAACAACAACAACAACAACAACAACAACAACAACAACAACAACAACAACAACAACAACAGCAACATCGCCCTTACCTTTCCCTCGCAGCACAAAAGACAGGCTTTCTTGGCCACACAATGCTTTCTTACCTGTAGAGGAAATGAAAGACAAGAATATTTAATGAACTTCACTTAAACGAATGATGTACAACCGTGCCTTCTTATTTACCTGTGTCCTCCTCCTCCTCCTCCTCCTCCTCCTCCTCCTCCTCCTCCTCCTCCTCCTCCTCCTCCTCCTCCTCCTCCTCCTCCTCCTGTTCCTTCCTCTCTTCTCTTTTGTCAGCGATGAAAAATGTGAAGTCATTATTATCACCAGGTAATTAAATGACCCCACGTGAGCCAGGTAAGAGAGAGAGAGAGAGAGAGAGAGAGAGAGAGAGAGAGAGAGAGAGAGAGAGAGAGAGAGAGAGAGAGAGAGAGAGAGAGAGAGTTTTTTAAGTATCTTCTGTAGGGAATATTGTGTGTGTAAATTGATGCTGTGTGTGTGTGTGTGTGTGTGTGTGTGTGTGTGTGTGTGTGTGTGTGTGTGTGTGTGTGTGTGTGTGTGTGTGTGTGTGTGTGTGTGTGTGTGTGTGTGTGTGTGTGTGTGTGTGTGGGTTGGGTGGGTAATGAAATGAGTCACAAAGATCCTGGAAATGTTTTAAGTTCATGACCATACATAGGTGTGTGTGTGTGTGTGTGTGTGTGTGTGTGTGTGTGTGTGTGTGTGTGTGTGTGTGTGTGTGTGTGTGTCCCTTTATTTATTTCCATTTCTTTACGCGGGTTTTCATCTCCGGACCGGAAATCTGGTTCGCGGAAGAGATTATTCGCGCTGAGGACGGAAACAAAGGCTTATTGGGCGGCTGTGGGCGGGGGCGGGGACGGGTGGGGAAGTGGACGTAGGAGAAAGGAAGGGGATGAAGAATGGGTGTTGTATGGGAGATTAAGGGTATATGAAGGGCATGGTTGAGGTGGATTGTGTGTGTGTTTGTGTGTTTGTTTGGGAGCGGCGGTGGCACCGATGCGTGTGTGTGTGTGTGTGTGTGTGTGTGTGTGTGTGTGTGTGTGTGTGTGTGTGTGTGTGTGTGTGCTTGTGTGGGGCAGTGTGGGTGTGGTGGGTGGATGGGTGGATGCGTGGGTATAATCCTTACTTCCTCTTCTCCTCACCTTTACCTGGCTCCACCCTTCCTTCCTTCCTTCCTTCCTTCCTTCCTTCCTTCCTTCCTTCCTTCCTTCCTTCCATCCTTTTATCCATTTTCTTTCGTTAGCTCTTCTTTTTATGGTTTCCCCTGCTTTCGTCTCTTTTCTCTTTTTTTCTCTCTTCTATTTTGTCTCCTTTACTTTTCATTCCTGTCTTCCCTCCTTTCTTATTTCAGTGTTTCCTCTTTGTTTCTCTCTCTCTCTCTCTCTCTCTCTCTCTCTCTCTCTCTCTCTCTCTCTCTCTCTCTCTCTCTCTCTCTCTCTCTCTCTCTCTCTCTCTCTTCTCACTTTTTGTACCGTTTTCTTCTTTCTATCCTCCCTTCCTCCCTTCCCTCTCTTCCTCTCCTTCCTTCCTCTCTCTTCCTTCCTTCCTTCCTTTCTGGGTGTTTCCTTCCTTCCATATTATATTTTCCTTTATCCGGATTTGCTGCAGCTGCTTCCTGTCCTGATAACTCTCTCTCTCTCTCTCTCTCTCTCTCTCTCTCTCTCTCTCTCTCTCTCTCTCTCTCTCTCTCTCTCTCTCTCTCTCTCTCTCTCTCTCTCTCTCTCTCTCTCTCTCTCTCTCATACACATAGTGACGAAATTTAATTACAAACCTCAGAGAGAGAGAGAGAGAGAGAGAGAGAGAGAGAGAGAGAGAGAGAGAGAGAGAGAGAGAGAGAGAGAGAGAGAGAGAGAGAGAGAGTCAGTCAGTGTCTACTCTCTTAAGAGAAAAGTAGACAAAAAACACTCTGGGAAAAACTATAATTATTTCTCTTTCTCTCTTTCGTTACGCTTCAGTGAATGGATGAGGAGAGGAGGAGGAGGAGGAGGAGGAGAGGAAGAGAAAAGAAAAGAAATCGAAAGAGTGTTATCAAACATCAGCAATAACAGAGAGAGAGAGAGAGAGAGAGAGAGAGAGAGAGAGAGAGAGAGAGAGAGAGAGAGAGAGAGAGAGAGAGAGAGAGAGAGAGAGAGAGAGAGAGAGAGAGAGAGAGAGAGAGAGAGAGAGGCTGCAAAGGATCTTTTTTTTTTTTTCAAGCCTTCTGCTCATGAACCTTAGCGAAACTCTCTAAATGTAATTAAAAAGAGTAAAAGTCTCATTTACATACATCCCCACCACCTCATCACTCCTCTCGCCCCACCGCACCTCCCCATTCCTCCTCCATCCTCTCCTCCATCCTCCTCACCCCCGTCATTCTCCCCTTTTATCTTTCACTATTCTTTTGTCTTTCCTTCTTTCCTTCTACTCACTATTGTGCAATTTTCATCTTTCTTTTATATTTTCGATTTTCTTATATTTTTAATACGTATTTTTACACTTATTTTCTTTTTTCTTATTTCGTTTGTAATCGTTTTCATTTTCTTGTAATCCCTTTCATTATTATTCACAGGTTTCATTTTTTTTTTTTTTTTTCATTTCTCTGTTATCGTTTTCGTTCTTATTTTTTCATTTCCCTTTTCAATATGTGCTGATCGCATATCCTTCATCTCTCTCTCTCTCTCTCTCTCTCTCTCTCTCTCTCTCTCTCTCTCTCTCTCTCTCTCTCTCTCTCTCTCTCTCTCTCTCTCTCTCTCTCTCTCTCTCTCTCTCTGAAGGGCAGAGATTGATGAGGAAAGATAAATTAAAGAATCTTTTGAGAATAACATCTCAAGGAGGAGGAGGAGGAGGAGGAGGAGGAGGAGGAGGAGGAGAGATGGGGGGAGGGAAGGAGGGCGGAAGAGACTATTTTAAAACTCAGAAGGCGTGTACTACAAGAGAAAGTTAGATCACTTCTCCTCCTCCTCCTCCTCCTCCTCCTCCTCCTTTTGCCGTCGTCTTTTTGCCCCCATCACCACGCCAGACACTCCCAGTCGATGCTGTGACTACCTTGTAAAAATTGTGTTGCTGTCAATTCTGCTTTCACGGCCGCTCTCCTGCCTTGGTTCCCGTTTTTCTTGGACTTCCTGAGAGAGAGAGAGAGAGAGAGAGAGAGAGAGAGAGAGAGAGAGAGAGAGAGAGAGAGAGAGAGAGAGAGAGAGAAAGAAGGGGGGATGAGGAGAGAATACTGTTTCCAGCTTATTCTTCGTATCTTTTATCTCTTATTTTTTTTTTTTCCTTCTCACTTCGTCTTTTGTCTTGATCACACGCTGCGTTGGTTATGGTGTGCACGTAATCTATCTCCCTTTATTTCTTTATCTCTCATTTACTTTATTTGCTCCACTTATCTTTTTTCCTCTGTTAATTATACGCTGCATTAAATTTCTCTACGCATCGCTTCCTCTCTGCGCTCTTTTTTTTTTTTTTTTTTTTTCGTTCCCAGAGATAAAATGTCCTCTAGTCTATGTGATTTTGTTTCAGCTCTCTCTCTCTCTCTCTCTCTCTCTCTCTCTCTCTCTCTCTCTCTCTCTCTCTCTCTCTCTCTCTCTCTCTCTCTCTCTCTCTCTCTCTCTCTCTCTCTCTCTCTCTCTCTCTCTCTCTCTCTCTCTCTCTCTCTCTCTCTCTCTCTCTCTCTCTCTCTCTCTCTCTCTCTCTCTCTCTCTCTCTCTCTCTCGACAGTCTTTTGCTTCACGACTGTTTCATTCTCTCCCAACACTTTTTTTTTTTTATTATTTCTATAGGAAGAAGATCGTGAGAGTCTGGACTAAAGGAAACAAAAAGGAGAAACACGTTACACACTACAGCAGAAAATTACCCATTATGGCAGATTTTTTATTTATTTTTTTTCCTAAGGTGCCGAATAGATAGGGAGGTGTAAAAAGTGCATTGTGGGGTTCCCGTTTTCACACACAAGACAGCTGAAATGAAAGTTGCCACTTTTAAATTCTCTTGTAGAAAAATGTATATCTTTATTGGCCATTTATATATCTCCGTGGGTAATCGTTTATTATTTTTGCTATTAGAATTCACATAGCTGCCACCATTCGTGTACCACTAGCATACGTACATAAATATACACGTTGCTTACTTTGATCTCTCTATTGCATATCTGGACAAGCAAGCATTTATTATTAGCGGAGTCCACACAGTTGCCACCACTTGTGTAGAGACTCTAATCCCTTTCGCTGCCACCATTTTGAGTAGCGTTGCAGAATACGTAAACAGATTTCTTCATTGGTGGAAACTAATTACGTCTTTTTAATGGAATCCACGCAGCTGCCACCAACTGTGTAGAGACTGGAATCCCTTTCGCTGCCACCACTTCTGTGCATCCCTAAGATACCTGTGTGAAATAAGTTACAGGTGTGTACTAGGTTAACTAAGGTGGTATGAGGGGAGGACAAGAGCAGCAGGAGGTAGTCTTTGGGTCTTTGAAAGGTGTGTAGGATGGATGGAGGCAGGAGGCGTGGGTTAGGGTGGAGAATAGGAAGTAAGAACGGAGGGTAGAGGTGGGTGGTGTTAGGGTGGAGGGCAAGGGACAGAACTGGAGGTGGAGGGTGTGAGGCTAGGCGGTGGACAGAAGATGGAGGTAGAGGGCGTGGAACAGGGTGGAGGGCAGGGCGGGGGATGTCGGGCCAGAGGTATATTCTGTGGGGTGGGTGGTGACTGCCGCGGGCTGCACCTGTGGCTGAGTAGTGAAACACTCCTGACGCTCCTGACTTACGCTAAAATGTGGCGTCAAGAGGCTGA
>NC_087174.1:7455000-7502500 GCF_035594125.1 Scylla paramamosain
TTCGTTTATCTGTTTCCTTTCTCTCTCTCATGTTATTTTCGTAATTGGCTACTTTTCTCCCCCCTCTCTCTCTCTCTCTCTCTCTCTCTCTCTCTCTCTCTCTCTCTCTCTCTCTCTCTCTCTCTCTCTCTCTCTCTCTCTCTCTCTCTCTGTCAGCCACTCCACTCTTTATCATCATCTTGTTCTTCTTCTTCTTGTTCTTCTTGTTCTTGTTCTTGTTCTTGTTCTTCTTGTTCTTGTTCTCCTCCTCCTCCTCCTCCTCCTCCTCCTCCTCCTCCTCCTCCTCCCTGCGTACCTTTGCCACTCCTCCTTTTAATGTTCTCCCTACCACTCCTCCATCTCCACCTCTCTCCTCCTAGAGGCATGAATCACAGCCTCACCTGCAGGAGCTAATAAGGTGTTCAGGTGAGATGTTGGTAGGTAAACTTTGGTCCTCCTGATGTAGATAGATAGATAGATAGATAGATACATACATACATACATACATAAATAGATAAATAGGTAGGTAGGTACAATAGGTAATTAAAGAGAGAGAGAGAGAGAGAGAGAGAGAGAGAGAGAGAGAGAGAGAGAGAGAGAGAGAGAGAGAGAGAGAGAGAGAGAGAGGTAAGTAGTTAGGTGGATAGATACATAGATAGGTAGAGATAGAGATAGATAAAAGATAGATAAAATGACAGAGAGGCGGACAAGCAGACAGACAGACAGGCAGGCAGACTGATAGACATACAGACAGGCAGACAGACTGACAAACTCACAGACAGGCAGACAGACACACAAACAGATAGATAGATAGATAGATTTATTGATGACTAAAGCAATGTTCACTAGGCAGACATGCGCTAAATTATTCCTGTAACATTTATGGACATTTGTAACTCTGAAAAACACAGGGAGATTTGGGGATAATTGGAGGTGAGGTGGTAATGAGCAGGTGTAGTTTTGAGTTAGGTTAGAATGTTAGGGAGGAGAGAAAGTGTGTAATGGAAGGGAATCAGTTATTTTATTTATTTATTCATCTTCTTTTTATTATTTTGAAATTATGAATACTTCTTATGATTTGGGTTGTTTATCAGTTCATTGCTAGTTTGTTTATTTGTTTACTTATGATCTGTCTTGTGTCTGTATGTATTCGTTTATTAATTTTTATTCATTCATTTTTGTTGCATTAGTTACTCTTACCGGTGTTTATTCAGTGTTATCTCTACATCATTAACTAGCTGTTTTCTTATGCCTTTAAAAGATATCACTGATTTACCCCTTTTTAACTTAATCCAGATAGTTGAGAAATTTTAACGTTTTACCTCACTTGACAAATCTAAATACCCATGAATTGATACTGTCTGTCCCTCTCTATTCCATCTATCCTAAGAACTTGGCAGTGTTGATGACTCGGTATCTTTATTGATGAGTAGCGAGAAGTAGACTTGATGAAAGCTTACCTCGACGTGGCGCAAGGCGAGAGGTGTTTGTAAGGTGATGAAACAGTAGCAGAGTATTTCCTATCCCACTTAGTATTAAATTCTTCTTACTCTCTCTCTCTCTCTCTCTCTCTCTCTCTCTCTCTCTCTCTCTCTCTCTCTCTCTCTCTCTCTCTCTCTAGCTCTACGTACGTCCATTTTATCCACTCATCCACCATCATATCCACGCACTCATCCTCTCATCCACTCATCCACGTACTATTCAACCCACACATCCATCAATATACATATCAGCTCATTCACTCATCCATCCATCCATCAGATCATCCATACGTGTCTTTCATCCAGATCTCAAGTCAATCATTGCATCCACTTTATCCACACACAGTCCAGTCCATTCATTCCATCCATTTGTACTCTAACGCATCCATTCATTCATCCACCCACCCCTCACCCATCCAGGCCAGCCAGACATTCCATATAAGGGTGAGAGTAGCGGGTAAACCTCACAGCCTCAATGTCACCCACCTCGCCGCCTTTTTCTTGATTCCGGGAGGGCGCTCTTACGCAGAACCGCTACAATCTCTCTCTCTCTCTCTCTCTCTCTCTCTCTCTCTCTCTCTCTCTCTCTCTCTCTCTCTCTCTCTCTCTCTCTCTCTCTCTCTCTCTCTTCCTACCTATTTACATATCTATCTCTGTCTATCTATCTATATATCTATCTATATCTTTATAATTCTCCGCCATGAATATGAGAGAGAGAGAGAGAGAGAGAGAGAGAGAGAGAGAGAGAGAGAGAGAGAGAGAGAGAGAGAGAGAGAGAGAGAGAGAGAGAGAGAGAGAGAGAGAGAGAGAGAGAGAGAGAGAGAGAGAGAGAGAGAGAGGCTCGTGGTATTTGAGAGAAAACTGTATACATTTTAGGGTAACTTCGCTACAAATCAATTTAGAGTTTAGACATGTCAAATATGAACGTATATTTTTTTTTATGTATTGCTTAATTTATAAGATATATGAAAATAATCACCATAAATTTTCTTTAACTCCAGCAATCTGTATCAGTGTAAGAAAACCTAAGAACTTAATTTATTTGTTATTTCTTTCGTGTTGAGGTCAGTTTGTGTCGTGACTGTAGTGTATACTGACTGACGAGGGTAAATTAAGGAACCAGTTTATATAGATATGTTTTGTATTATTCCCACTACTGTAGTCTTGAGTCAGTGTAGCTCGATCTCTTTATTCTAGTGTTTACTATTCAGTTACTCCGTTTTCTTCCACACAATCCAAAGAAAATGGTAGTTACTAGGGCTACTCTTATAGATTTTTGGTGTTCCTGGTAGTCGGAGCATGTATTCTTGAATATTTCGCTTATCTCAACTGCTTTTAGTATGCTCCAGTGAAAGTATTTCGAATTTCCAAGAGAGTTTTCATGATTACAACGATAGTATAACAAATATTCTGCATCATCAGTTAGAAAAGAGAACCTGGCTAGTCATTTGTGACCTTTTGAAGATGCTCTTTGCGAGAGAAGATTATTTAAAAAATCAAAGGGCTGTGAATGGCTTTGACATTATACCATAAAGTACTGTAAGCTGCAGGAAGTCAGTAGGCACACACTTGACAGACTTCAAAATAAACTAAACGAATGTAGTCAACAGTTCTCCGTCCGTTTTCCTTGTTTATAATTTCAAGTGTAGAAATAATAAGTCTTCACGCTGATAAAAGTACTCATATGCTAAATCATTATTGCTTAGTTTAGTTTTGACCAGTCCACCAGTATTTGAATTGTGGTAACATGGCTCTATTTTGAACTCCTTTGTGTTCTCATAAAGATTTCAGATTCACTCAGCGACTAATAAGACTAATGGGAATGTAAAAAAAAAAGAATAATAAAAATAAATAAATAAATAAAAAATAAATAAATAAAATAGTAGGACTGTTTTTCTTATCAGTGATACAGAATTCTTGTCAAACTAATCATGGACACTCCCTTGAAAACTGCAGTAATCTCCACCAGATTCTGGCAAAAAATAGTCGAGATAAATATTTTTGAATATGCTCTGAATCTGTAGATAAGACGCAGACACTCGCGCGTCCTGACTCATCACATAGGACACCTTGTCTTCCTCCACCTTTTCTTCGGTCTGTTACCTTCGTGTGTGTGTGTGTGTGTGTGTTCAGGTTTTCTTTCTATCTGTCTGTCTGTCTGTCTGTCTGTCTGTCTGTCTGTCTGTCTGTCTGTCTGTCTGTCTACATGTAATTTTCTTTCTGTCTGCATGTCCTTATTTATTTATGCTTTCTTTCTTTCTCTATTTATTTCTAGTTTGTTTATATATTAATATGTATATCTGTTCATTTCAGTGTGTTTCTTATGTTCATAGCGTAAAGTTCTGCCTTAGTGAATTAATGAATTATCTTATGCCAACAAGTAGCGATGACAAACTCCTTAACTGTCCGGACTGGGAAGTGGACTGCATTCTCTTATCTTATATTGTGTATCAGACTTAAGTTGATTTGCTCCCTTCATTGAACCCTGTCTTTGTATTATTATTGACGGTAATGAGAGAGAGAGAGAGAGAGAGAGAGAGAGAGAGAGAGAGAGAGAGAGAGAGAGAGAGAGAGAGAGAGAGAGAGAGAGAGAGAGAGAGAGAGAGACTAATGGTTATGTAGTTTTGTGCCTGTTGTTTCTGATATAGCATTGAACCATTGTCTCCACTATCACCAGCATTGTCTGCCGGCATTAATGATATGATACCACAGTGATTAGCTTCACTTGATGGTGTAAATGTTAATCGCCAGGTTATTATCTTCATTTCATATTCCCCACCTCATTACGGATGCAGTGGAGATAAGAGGTAAGCCCCTTCAAAAGAAATAAAAATACGAAATAGGTAGTTACATTCAGGGAAATGTGAAATTAAAGTACGTGCTTTTATCAGTGTTTTCCTGTTTTGTGATATGTTCTTATATTGTGACCTTCGTGAAATTAATGACCTGAGTCTCTTTTAACCCCTTTTACCGGTGTCTCCGGTGGAGACACCGGAGAGAGAAGAGAGAAAACACAAGTATTACCTCCAGCAGGCGGCGAAGGTTATTTCAGACCCACACGGTGACACAAATCGTTTATTGAATCCGATTGAATCTGGTCAAAACCTGAAGACATACATTAATGATCATAGGCAATATTCTGTATGAATAATTTGTGTAATACAGGTATGATTCTGCACGTTACTTATAGGATAATGTATTCTTACACAGACAGTTGTTACACTTACGTGTTTGGGCCTTGGGGTAATCGTTAAGTAACGCGCATGCCCTTTCTGACAGGTGCTCTAGGTAGGTCTATCTACTTCTGTCTCTGCAGCAACACACGTCCTCCCTGCACGAGTGTTCTCGGCAAAGTGTCCTTATCGTCCTCAGTTACTGCCTGGGTTCCTAGTAACTTTCTACCCTATCCATCGTTATCCATTAGCGACGGCGACGGCCTCATGTCATAACAAGCGTCCTTCATCTCCTTACATCAACAGTACCCTCAACACCGACCGTACAAGGAATTCGCTAACTTAGGCCTCGTCTTGGTCCTCGCCCTAATCTCCAGATCCTTTCCTTTCTCATTAACAAACTCGCTTGCACAACAACAACTTCTTTCACCCGCTTGGCGGTAACAATAAGGTTAATTTCATATTGTGTTAAATAGGCCTAATACAGCGACGTTGTGTTGCTCGTTGTTTAGAGGCTGGCGCCATTATCTATAGCGCTAATGGAAGGAGAGCTGACATAAATCTATCAGTTGACCTCTGAGGCCCTGGGGTCATGAGGGTATCCGTGTGTATGTGTGTGTGAGGGTTAGCTAACCAAGGAATTATTGCTATAAGGCACCGCCTAATTATAGTTCTGTGAGTGTGTGCATATACAGCATAAATAACAATTACCATTAGCAGTATTAATAATTAGCATGGCTCGTAGTTATATCTTGTAAGCTGGAATAGGTGTAGTTAGGTGTCGCCTAGCAGAGGTGATGACATGGGAGGCAGGGTTTGAGGCGCTCTTTGGCACTGAGGGACAGGGAGAGACTACCGAGACCGCGACGCTATAAAAAGTGAAGGAGACAAGGGAAATCGAGTTGAGTCCTTGCGAGTAGAGTTTGCGTGTGAAACTGACTGACTGTCGGTGCGAATGTTTGTCGTCCCTGTGCCTGCCTGTGTGTCGTGCCTGTATTGCACGGTGACGTATATTGTTGTATAATATATGGACATAAGGGAAAGTGTGTTTTCCTCTCTGCTCTGTGTGACTGTTCTCACTGAGAGTGACTGGATGAGTCAGAGCCGAAGCCGTTCCCAGCTGCCCAACAGGTTAAGTCCTTCTCCCAGACACACACGCCCCGAATCTCGCGACGGTGTGAGGCGCCCCTTGCCTGCTGGTGGGGGGGTTCGTTTCAGTATGGTCCTTAGATGGCAGTGCCTTCAAATCGATGCCTCTGTCCTTGAGCGCCACACAGTCTTAGGTTTGCAACATTCGGAGTTGTACTTTAGTCTTCCCCTGCGTAACTTCCTTCACTGCCTCACGTTATTTAATTTACTGCACGTAAATTAATAATACTTAAATTTTACCGACTGCATTATTGTGTGTGTGTGTGTGTGTGTGTGTGTGTGTGTGTGTACTGATAATAGTTTTGATACTGTTGTTTTGTTAGTGACGATAAATAGATTATGAGGTGTGTCTGCAGTGAGTGAATGAGTGAGTGATTGAGTTTTCCTTGGCCAGCCATTCTCTCTCTCTCTCTCTCTCTCTCTCTCTCTCTCTCTCTCTCTCTCTCTCTCTCTCTCTCTCTCTCTCTCATCTTATACACACACACACACACATGTGTGTGTGTGTGTGTGTGTGTCGCAGAGTAAGAAGTGGCAGTTACCATTATTTCTTTTTATCTTTCGAATATTATGAAAAACAGGGAGGAAGGAGGCAGGACAGGATTGGCATCCCTGTGAACTTCTGAGCCGAGGGGGTGACGGAGCTCAAGTAGTGTTTTACGTCCCCCACTAAGGAAGTCTTCTCATGAGACACCAAGCCACTTGATGCTCACGTGAAGAACATGAGTAGTGAAGAGACATGACATTAAATAACGAACTGACAACAACAACAGCAACAACAACGACAAGGAATTTTAAGACACACACACAGACTGCGATAACACGTGTAACTTCCTAAAAGTTACCATGTACCAATAATGTATTCCTTCATTATAATATTAACCACGGTCGGTACTTCGCATTGATTCTCTTTATTTCTGATGTGCTTACTCTTCCTCAGAGAGGCAAATTGATTGGGAACACAAACATAAGCTGGTGCAGTGTGTAATTGTGCCTGGAGGTCCTCGGTGCAGTGGATGTACTCGTATAATCACAAGTGGCAATAATGCCTTTGAAGAGCGAGTTGGTAACGATGTTCTCACAAGTTCACAACAACACTCAGGCAGTGTGCGGCAGTCTCTTATCCTGTTCACTGTTGTGCCGCCCTCCCCTTGTGTCTACACCACCCTCCACCCTCCTGGCCCTCCAACACCTAACAGGACGCCATCTCACATACTCACACATTAGCAGGTCGGTAGAACAAGTACAAAAACCATCGCAGTTTACCCCAGAAATAGAATATTCGTGTAGCCTTGTGAAGTTTATTTTTGTTTACTTTATCTTCACGTCAAGCACCACGGCAGCTCCAGGAGGCTGTGAGGTTACAGTAGGATGTAGAGGCACTGACGGGGGTTCAGTGTAGCATTTAGAGTGATTGATAGAAAGGAAATTGGAAGTGATGTGCTGAAAATATATTAGGTTAAAACACCAACTGGCAACTCAAGGATCGACAGGCAGTGTTTGCGTACTTTTTTTTTTTCCATGTCCTGCTTCGTGAGTAATGCATGTTATCTTGTGGATTTCAATTAATCTTGCACCTCCACACATGTAATCAGCGGCAGTAATATCATGTCATTCACGTCCAGTGCCAGACCCCTACCACTCACTAAGCAGACCTGCCTTATCACAATTTACACGTTTGTGACTCGTCATGTAGTGTCCTCGTGGGTGCGTGAGTGTGATAGGAGTGTGGAGGTCCGGAGTTCCGGGGTGGTGGGAGAACGTGTGTAGCCGTGTTTTTTTTTTTTTTTTTTTTTTTTTTTTTTTTTTTTTTTTTTTTTGTGCCGCCACAGTGCAAGGCGTCTCCAAATACAAGTGTTTTTGTTCATTTGTAAGACATAAGCAGTAACAACGCAGTGACACCATGTGTATATTATTTCAAGGAAGGATTTTTAACGACAGGGGAAAAAAAAAAGTAAACTATGATGTTAAAACATTGTAAGACGAAGGATCTTGGATAAATCTGAGGAAACGTTTTTTTGTTCCTGTTCATAGCATATTGGGTGTACTGCACGCTGAGTACAGCCTGAGGAAGCTTCCCATATATATATATATATATATATATATATATATATATATATATATATATATATATATATATATATATATATATATATATATATATATATATATATATATATATATATATATATATATATATATATATATATATATATATATATATATATATATATATATATATATATATATATATATATATATATGTGTGTGTGTGTGTGTGTGTGTGTGTGTGTGTGTGTGTGTGTGTGTGTGTGTGTGTGTGTGTGTGTGTAAGCAGGAATACATCAGCCTTACTTCTTCATTGCAACGTTTCACCTTTGCAAGCCATGATCAGGCTAAAAAAAACTGATAAAGATTAAATACAAAGACAAAAAGGTGCTACTTTGGTATGCGATCTACATGTTTCATTTATTTATTATGGCTTAAATAAAACATCATATATATATATATATATATATATATATATATATATATATATATATATATATATATATATATATATATATATATATATATATATATATATATATCACACATATACACATTTATTTTAGAAAATAATTTAAATCTTTATGCATTTATTTAAAAAAATCAAATGAAGCAAATTTGAAACAAGTTCACAAATTTTATTAGTGAATTTAACGAACATCAGCTAGAAAAGGAAGAAATAAATCGTCAGAGTTTTTTCTTATATACCAGAAGAAATAATCAATGTACTATCTAAGCCGAAATAATGATAACGAATTTGATGTTACAGTAAATAAATAAATAAAATAAATAAATAAATAAATAAATAAATAACGATGATTACGATGGGCGTGCCGGAAGATAACGATGGGATTCCACGATAACGATATGAGTTTTCACGATAACGATGCGCTTCCACGATAACGATATGAGTTTTCACGATGATGCGATTCCACGTTAACGATGCGATTCCAGTTTAACGATAACGATGCGGGCGTGGCGACAGTTATACGTCATTGAAATCCACCTACCTACATAGGTATTAGGACAAACCCTTCTTCCCTAAGGGTCCACCACAGTCCCGTAGGTGTGAGGGCAGTGACGATGCAACCTTGCAGCGCCTCACACGTTTCGCTATGAACAGTGACCCACCACACACCACTCTCCAACCACTGTCATGAAGTGACCCCTTTTCTCCCCTAAAGGACCCCTCGTACTGCCAGTGTCTGGCGCATGGTGCACAGCGTGCCCTCGTTCATGGCGAGTTGTTCAGCCCGGTGTCATCATAATCAAAGGACCCGTACACACTCTCCACCAGACTCTATAGAAGGAGCCCTTACTCTCCTTAAGAATTTTCCGCAACTTCTCTTTGAATTATGGATTCTAGTGTTTCACGATTTCTTCTTTGTACGTAAAAATAGCGGCAATCTTCACCTTTCTTCAACCCGAACACCCAGGGACCATCAGTTCGTCTTTCATGGTTTCCGTTGTTTTTCACCTCAGCCTCGCTGTCGTTTGATTCAGAAACATGATCTCCTTGCAGCATTCTACCTCTGTTATATTTTCGGCATTCCGCGAACCGCACTTCGTCAATTTGCACTGGCTCTTCTTTACTGCTTACCATTTTTCTACGATTGTTAATAGAAACATTTGCGAACAAATCGCACGACACATATTAAACCAGTCACAGATTGCCTCGGTACCTCTAAATGTCAATTCATGGAACGAATAAAAATAAATAAATAAAAAAATGAAATAAATAAATAAGTAAAAATAAATAAATTAATTATTCTAAAATTTGGCATAGAGAAAGCTTGCAAACTAGTGTTAAATGCAACTGCCTTCGTCTCGTCTGTGACCTCGTTGTAAAACTCTTTAGCTAACATCTGAAGGGTTCTTTAGATATTCAGATGTCAATAAGCAGGTAAAAATCACGGAAGGGAGCGCAAGTCGGCTATCGCGACTGATGTCTGTGTCGTGGGCCGGAATGAAGTGTGCTTTTGCCACATGTAGTAATTTGTTGAGTCGGGATCGGAGCTTCGACACTCGAACAACATTCCACTCATACTTTAGACTTTCTAATCAGACATTCTCTCGAAACCAAGACAAGTGTTTTCCTTGTCTCTTTATAATAAAAGGAAAAAGTATAAATTTGCTTGTTGTAGATCACAATACAAAGTGTAGATCGCATACCAAAACAGCTTCATGACACTTAGACCACATACCGACAAAAATCATAAAACATCAAATTAGTGTGATATATTTTTTATATTTTTGTCTCTACTTAATTTTTATTTATTAATTTTTTTATTTATTTATTTATTTTTTTATATCCTGATGATGCCTTGTGTGAAGGTGAAACGTTACAATAAGTGAAAAAGGAAGTCTGGTGTATCCCTGTTTACTTCACCTATAACTCGAAACCTGTTGTAATATATATATATATATATATATATATATATATATATATATATATATATATATATAGAGAGAGAGAGAGAGAGAGAGAGAGAGAGAGAGAGAGAGAGAGAGAGAGAGAGAGAGAGAGAGAGAGAGAGAGAGAGAGCTGGTTGGCGAAATATTAGAATTACTGTGTGTGTATGTGATTCGGTCGTCTGCTGGTCACCCAGCCAGCCGTTAACTTATGAAAAGAGCTCAGAGCTCATAGTGACCGATCTTTGTGACAGCGAGGTCACAACACCTCGGGTTACATCCCGTACCTACTTGCTGCTAGCTGAACAGGGGCTACACATAAGGGGTTCGCCCACTTGTCTCGCCGCCCCCGGGATTCGAACCCGGGCCTTCTTTGTTGTGAGCCGAGTGTGTGTGTGCTTCCGTCGAATATAGTGACATTTTGTAAATTAAATCACAAGGGAGTCAGTTTTCAGTTTTTTATATGTGTATACGTAAACACACACACACACACACACACACACATATATATACGAGTATATATATATATATATATATATATATATATATATATATATATATATATATATATATATATATATATATATATATATATATATATATATAAGTACGCACAGAGCACATGGCGAGAGAAAAAAAAGAATAAACGTAAGTGAGGTGGCGGTTGTCTCTTATTTCGATTTTTTTTTTTTTTTTTTTTTTTTTTTTTTTTTTTTTTTTTTTTTTTACCACATAGCACGTAGTGTACACCAAGCATTACTGACTTCACACAGCTCCTATGCCTTTATGTACGACATAAATCCTTCAGATCCGCGTCCTTTCTCAATATTCCGCACATATCTTTTTGTAAGAAAAATTAGGTTTACTATCCAAGAGTTGTTCATCCGGTTTGTAAACATTTTATCGTTTTAGGCACTTACAGTTATTGAGTGTAAATAGTTATGATAACGTACTCAAAATAGATTTAAGGTCACTAAATTAGTAAGTTAAATTGTCATAGATGTGTGAGTTTCTGTAGGAATAATTTCACCTTGCAGATCTTCCTCCTTCACCGTCATGCTCAGTTGGCTTAAAAAAGTGTTGGGTCTTCGGAAATCAAGAAACAAGCACTCGTCCAAAGACAGCACCATCTGTAAAAACAGCGACAGGGAGGAGATCGTGGAGTGGGTGGACCAAGGGCTCCATGATTTCCTTGTTCAGGAAAATGATCGAAAAATAGATAATGGATATCCAGTTTTTTTGTTGCCATTATCAACACCGTCTCCTTCACCCCCTTCTCCAGCACCACCACTCGTACGGTTCTCTCCACCGAGGCCGTTTCCTCCTCCTCATTCCCCTTCAACATCACCACCACCACAACTCATACGAAACTCTCCATTAAAACAGTCTCCTCCTCCTCCTCCTCCTCCTCCAGTAGCAGCAGCAGCAGCATCATCACCACCACCACCACTCATACGAAACTCTCCATTAAAAAAGTCCCCTCCTCCTCCAGCATCACCACCACCATCACCACTCATACGAAACTGCCCACCGAAACAGTCTCCTCTTCCTCACCCATCACTACCACCCATACCAAACTCCCCACCTTTGCATCCTCCTCGTCCAACACCACCACTGTTTCAATACTCTCCAAACGCCACGCACACAGAGCAAAATGCTTCCTTGTCTGTTGGCCAGTCTTTGAAGGTGAAGACTCTATCAACAGATCTGCCTCATGCATCACCAGAACCCCAGCCCTCATCGCAAGGAAAGCGGCCATCCCCACTCTCCAATACGCAGACAAGACCTTTATCAGGAACACAAGCTACTTCAAGAGCACCTAACACAGAGAGTCCGCTGGAGGTATCCCAAGACAGAGACCTTTCATTTTCTAAAGCCAGCATTTCCAAAGATACCCAGCATGGTATTCTACCCAGCATGGTATTCTACCCAACAAGATACCCAGCATGGTATTTTGTTTGTGAGGAGGTCAAGGTTAGCCAGACTGACCGACAGGTGGAGGGCGGTGAGGTGATAGGCCCCAAGGTTCACCAGAAGTCGTATCCCAGCTGTTTGCTTGCCACCACGCTCACAAATCACATCGGAGAGCTCGTCACTGTGAAAGGGACGAGATATGTGCGAATTAAGAATAAAGAAGAGGTGCTGATGGTGCCCTTGAATACCGGGCCCAAAGGTGAGGCACCATGCAGGTTGGTGTGGCAGTCTGGCAGGCCGGTACCCCTTGTTGAACTTTGCGACTCTACTTGTGTTAACATTGACGCCTTCTTGTCACCCGGGAGTGAGAGAATGCAAGCAATGGTAGTCTGGCAGCAGAAAAAACCTAACACATGTCTGCAGCTTCTTGACAACACCTACATCTTCCTGGACAGCCGGACTCTCACTTGCCAACAGAAATCATTAAACATCTCTGCTAAAAGACTAAACATTACTTTTGACAGAAAACAAGTCTCAGCAGAAGTAAGTAATGCTGTTGCATTCCAAGAAAATAAAGTGATCTCGATGATTAAATTTCTTCAGTTCTGCCCTGACGAGTTTTATGCCACCGTGTTCAAGATGTTAGAGGGGACGGGCCATGGACGGGTAGTGTACGTGTGTACGTGTCTTTGGATAGGAAGAAGGCCAACCATAGATCACTTGCCAATGCTCGTAAAGAAACAGAATCTGTATAAGAAAATCTCATATGGCCTTTATTCCCCCTCCGACAACATGAGAATTCTCTATTGTGACGTGAACGCTAGTTTATGCCTCATAAAAGGCGCTGCAACAATTAAAGTGGAGGTAGATGGGTCATTGAAGTCTCTAGAGGCAACCCATTTACTTAACCTTGAGCTTGACAAGCTGAAGCAACATGCTCCGGTGCGGGTTAGTGCCCACGTCATGAAGGAGGTGTGTGGTGGAAGGGAGAAGTGGTCAGCTGTCATGATATACCTTCCCAACTCGACAGGTACTGATACATCCCCAACATGGGTTGCAGCAGGGCACAATGCTCCGAACACCAACGAGGGCTGTGCTCTACAAAACACCAGTGGTTCACCCCCACAGAAAGACAACGTCACAAGTAGAGAAGGAGCCAGTATTTCACCCATACAGGGAACTAGCATTCTAGCTGCACTAAATACCAGCGTACCAGCTGAACACAAGGTTAGTGTTCAGTCTTTATCAAAACCAACTATTCCAACTGGAAAAACACAACTGAAGAGTGCCAGCCTTAGTCAACTTTCTTTCTCAACCAATGCACAGGAAGAAAATGCGTGGAGCTCGGTGCTAAAGAGCAAGTACTTGACCTGCTCAGTGATGGCATCGAAACCCAACGCTGCAGTGGTAGTAGGTAATGGAAAAATAATCCTGGTGCTCAGAAGTAATCTTTTTATCAATCAGGTACAGTTGCCTTCATCAGCAAATGTTGAGGCTTTGCTCAAGAAGTACAAAAACTTGGGCGTTATATTCACAGAATCAAGAGAGGAGTTCACAAAATTGGATATCACCATGAAGCATGTGGCACTTGTTGCCTGGGCAGGAAAGAAACCCCTCAACGCCGATGCCATTGCTCAACAGCGGCTATCTGCAATGAAAGCGGCACCGGTCCCTAACCGAAGTCCAACTCCACGTGCTGTTCTCCATGCTGCTTTAAAAGTGGAAGCCAGTTGCTGGATTAAGACAGTGCAAAACAAGAGAGTGACATTATTAGTCCGCAGCAAGCATCTCCCGAAGAGCTGCGGCATTGCTCTCACTAAGCTTGGCAACATGTACCAGGACGGGACGCCGATAACGCTGGCTTCGGCGATGAAGTCAAAAGGACAGTTTTGGCATTGTGAGCTTCGTATAGAAGATGGCGGAAAGCAACTGACGGTTCCTTTGGCCTGGCGCGGCAAGAAACCAGCAACTGACGCCTTGCCGGGGACCTCTACAAGCCAGCCTCGCCAGGCACTCAGCACTGGCGATTTGAGTGACATCCCCAATAGACACCTGTTGACGCCGCCCCTTTCATCTTGTAAGGTAAGACATGCATTTACTTTAAATGTGAGACAAGAATACTTAGACGCGCAGTGTGTGTGTGTGTGTGTGTGTGTGTGTGTGTGTGTGTGTGTGTGTGTGTGTGTGTGTGTGTGTGGGGAGAGGGCGTGGCGATCGCTAAGGAAGTCCTCTTCCTTCTCCCCTCATTTTTTTTCTCTCTTCTATCCAAAATAAATGAAGCAAATAAAAAAAAAAAAATGGAATCAGCAAGGCCAACACGGCACAAACTGTATCATGGGCATCTGATGGTTGACGCCCTGCCCTCCCTCCCCGGCAGGTGATAATGGGCGAGGTGGCCGAGGTGTTGCCTGAAGGAGGCCGTGTGAAGGTGGAAGACGGTCGTCATTTCACCTTTTCCATCGACGCCTGCTTCCTCTATGACCTGTGTCTCCAGCAGATGAGGGCCCGGGAGGTGCTGGTGGTCGGTAAGAATGAAAATGATAGTTGTAGTGATCAATGTATCTTGGTTTCTTAGCAAACTTAGCTCGCATTTTGAAATGCTTTGGTTTATCATGAGTATTTTCAGAAGCCAAATAGATTAATTAAGTTCTCATGAGTCTCTCTCTCTCTCTCTCTCTCTCTCTCTCTCTCTCTCTCTCTCTCTCTCTCTCTCTCTCTCTCTCTCTCTCTCTCTCTCTCTCTCTCTCTCTCGAATACAAAAGTAAATGCCTAAAAACTTGGTGGTTATGGAAAAAAAATATATATCTTGTAGTGAATTTAGGCAAAGAAAATGTAATGGAAGAGAACAGATTATTTTTTATCTGTATTTCTTAATGCTATAGAAACAAGAGACTGCAGTAAAAAAAATAAACACATAAAGACTTGGTGATTATGGGGAAAAAAAATTTTTGGCTAGTGATTTTTAAGGCAAAGAAAACGTAAAGAAGATGAGACCCTTTACAGATCATGACTATCTGCATATACTTAACAGGTATGAAGGTGGAGATTGAGGTGACGTGTTCCGGCGGCAGCGAGACAGTGCGACGAGTGTGGCTGGCAGGTCGCGGCGCTGCCCCTACCCTCTCCTCCTTCCTCCAGCCCAAACTAGACTCGTGGTGCAGCGTGAACGGCGTCTCCCCTGCCACGCAGCGGAGCCTGGTGAGTGTAAATAGGTGCTGTGTCGTTGTGTGTTAGGTTTTCGTGTGTTCGTGAGACTGGCTGACTGTCTGACACGTTAGGCATTGCTAATTGATGTTAGCACCTGGTAGTGTTGTTGTTGTTGTTAGTAGTAGTAGTAGTAGTAGTAGTAGTATTTACTACTACTACTACTACTACTACTACTACTACCACTGTTATTGTTTTTATCTTAGTAATGTGCAGTAATTAATGTTTTAGATTGGAAGCAGCATAAATAATTAATATGGTAGTAGTAGTACCACTGTTATTGTTTTTATCATAGTAATGTGCAATAATTATTGTTTTAGATTGGAAGCAGCATAAATAGTTAATATGGTAGTAGTAGTAGTAGTAGTAGTAGTAGTAGTCGTAGTAGTAGTAGTAGTAATGGTGGTAGTGTTATACCTGTTCATAGCGCCAGCAGCAGCAGCAGCAGCAGTAGAAGTAGAAGTAGAAGTAGAATCACCAGTTACATTGAAGGGAGCGGTGATAATTGATGGTGATGGTGGTGGTGGTGGCAGCAGTAGTGCAAATATCTAAGTATTAAACGCTGTAACACTCAGTCTTAACCACACCGCGCCTCTGTTGCCCAGATGAAGGAAGCCGAGCTGCTCTCCCCGACCCTTTTCCCCACCGCGGCCAGTGCTGAGGCCACCACGATCGTCGACATTACTGCCTAATGGCGTGACTGCCTCAGGTGAGAGAGAGAGAGAGAGAGAGAGAGAGAGAGAGAGAGAGAGAGACTTAACTGTACTTCGTTCCCTTCACGCACTGCTTCGTCAGCACTCAGTTGCCACATCTCATTTATTACCCTTCACTCATTTCCAGTATTTACTCAGATAGCAGCAGTAACAATAAACAAATTAGAAACATGGTGCGCTTGGGAAAGATGAGTTACGCACCACAGCTGGGAATGGTAAAGGCTGCCTGGAAACAGCATTGCGAAGTTTCTCTTGAGGCGGAAAAACAGTAGGAAGACGCCCTCGTTGTGAGTAGCGGGTGGTTGTGTCCTGGGAGGCGCAGAAGCTGTGCATTGGTGATGGTGAGCAGAAGGCGGCTGGTGCAGTGCGGCGTCCTCGGGATCGTCGTGTCCCTCGCGGCGTGCTGTGTGATGTGGCTGAGAGGCGGCAAGTGTGCGTGCGTCCCGTGGTGTGTGAGACGATAGTGATTCATGAGGAGCGTAACGTTACATTAGTCAAAGCGTGATGGCCGGCAGTCTGTTCCGGTCACTATGTGTGTGTGTGTGTGTGTGTGTTGGTGGACTAGTGATCATAATTTCTTTTTGTCCTGAGTGAAGTGGTTCACAAATTCCCCATCCTTACAAACAAGACGGTTCTTCCCATTCATATCCTATGTCTTTCTTTTTTCTGTTAAAGTTTTCAGATATAGTTGAGTATATTTTTCCTTTCATTTCCAACTTCAGTGAAGTATTTCATCCTGTAGCGGAGGAAAGGAAAGACGTTACAAGACAAGACAATTACGTTATTTCTTTCATGGCAGTACCGAAATCTGAAATATTAACTATATGGACTAAGCATTTTCTTGATTTCCTTCCAGACGTGGGCAGGGTGCACCCTGGTCAGTATTCCGTCCTGGTTAGCCCAGCAGACGAGGCGAACTGGAAAAAAAAAGTGGTGGAAGTGGTGGTGGTCAGTTCTCTCCCTCGCAGCGGGTCGACACTTCTGGCTCAGGTCATCGCTGCCGCCAACAACTCCGTGCTGTTCTTTGAGCCGCTCGCCCGCTACCAAAAGGTGCCTTGCTTCAAAAATGGCTCCTGCATCACTGACTTCGTGTCAAGTCTTTTCTACTGTACATTTGACGATAAGTTTGATGTTTGGCTGAAGGGAAAAGGCCTTTTTATCGGATACTACCACCCTTCCGTGGACCGATGCTTTCAGTGGCCCAGGGAGGGCAGCAGTACCTGCAGGCGGCGGCTTGACCTGAGGGCTCTGTGTCGTGGCGCCAGTGTCAAGGTGGTCAAGGTGATAAGGTCAAGGCTAGCATGGCTGGCGGCGCTTCTAAACAGGTCTAACGTTAAGATAATCTACCTCACACGTGACCCTCGAGCCTCCCTGGCGTCGATCAACAGGATGGGATGGGACAGCCTTCCTTCCCGCCGATGCGCCGCCCTCACCGCTGATCTCGACGCATACACCTCCTTGCGAGTCAGTCATCCCGACAGGATCACTCGCTTGAGTCTGGAGGAATTCTCCCGTAATCCTATCCACACGACACAAAGAATTTTCGATTTCCTCCTCGGCAGTTCGGTGCTTAATGACTCGGTCCGAAGGTTCCTGTGGGAGCACACCAACACTTCCCGTTCCTGGCCCAATGACGGCAACATGGACACACACCGCAGCAGTATGCGGGAAGTGGAGGCGTGGCGGGGGAGCGTGACGCGGAGCCAGCTGCGGGAGGTGGAGGCTGAGCCAGCCTGCCGGGCTGCCATCACGCGCCTCGGCCACGCACTCTTCAACACTCTAGAGAACGCGAGAAACTCCAGCATAAGTCTTCACTTGAAGACAACAACAGTGCCAAATGTTTAGTTACTTTTTTGGTGATGTGATTATTGTCATTATTATTATCGTGGTGTATAAGAACTGTTTGTAAGTGTACATTCACAGCAACAGAAGGATGTGAATCACCCGCCTGCTTACCAAAGAGTTTTCATTTTACTGCCTGTATGAATGTTCTTTATAATTGTACTTCATTGAATATGAAAAGTTATATTTATGCTCAGTGATGAAGACAATTGTTATTTTGAAGCAGCAAAGTCATGTGCTTAAGAGAGCTTTGTCTATTACCTGATTTGTTCGTGTAAGATTTCAGTCTTTTACAATGTTGCATTTTTATTTGTTTCGTATATGGCGGGTAGTGACATCAAGGAAACGTTACTCTAGAATGTCAGCAGTGATATCTTCTAGATTTCTCGAAGCGAACTGTGATAATTATCCAGTAACATTTTGTATCCTTTTTTAATAAAGGTAAGTGTTACGAGGGAGGGTATTTTTTTTTTTTTTTTAATAATACATTTTAGAGATCCTTGAAAATGTAATGGTACGGAAATGCGCCAAATTTTGTAATTCACGAGAGGGATCTAATGGAGTACTATTAGCTGCTGCTGCTGCTGCTGCTGTGTTTTACTCTGGAAGAGAGGTGTGACGTGACTTAAGTTTATCGATAATTCATAAACAAGTGGAAACAACTTTTCATTTGAAGTAAGTTTGTGTGCCCGGAATGTAGATCAAACTTTAATTACGTTATGGTTCGGTCCAAGGTGAATTGCCATAAAGCTTCACAGCGTGTGCAGACAATGAAGAGCGATTTAATGTCTGACACATCACATGAAAGAAATTATTGGCCCACATTAATGGAGGATAAATGTTAATGAGTTAAGTTTAGACTCGTCATTTGACAACATAAGTAAGTGGAAAATTAGTGGATAATGGTTCAGATAGACGGTCGAAGGAGATTCTGGTTTGAACCGAGTCACTGGTGAATCAGAACTTAGAAGAGGCGGTGTCTCCGTTCCTCGCCAGCCACGTTCACGCAACGACGAACACTGAGAGCTCCGGCAAGTAACCCTCTAGCCTGTGATTCCGTGTGCTGGGGTATCAGTGGAAGGTGATGGAGGAGACACGGAGTTGCTGCAGCACCTCTGACAATCACAGCCAGACCGAGTACGTACCAGTGCCCATATTTTGAAACTGTACGTTCACAAGGACTGTTTTCACATTGTTAGGTTCTTAAGATGTTTTTTTGCCATTGATGATGCACAATCTTTAAATTATCACAGAAATTATTAAAACCCCAGTAACTTCACTATATAACCTGTAAGAAGCTGTACAGTTGAGACGCCGAAATGTTTGAGAATACAACCTTAGTAATGATTGTTTCCAGCGTGGCAATTAGATTGTCTGATGGTAGTTAGGAAATTGTGGTTCGTAGGTGATGTGGTAGTTTAATTGTTACGTGTGAAGAGGGAAATTTCCGCCGGATAAACGTGCTAGGGATTTTTCTTCAAAATAAATAAACAAAACATTAAACTGACCAAATATTGAACACGAGTCTCATGAAACAAAATCTGACATTGGTCTCGAATAGCCACAGGAAGAAATTAATTATTTTTCCTGGAGAAAAATGGTAGTGGAGAATCCAACTGCTTTTTTTGAGACATTGAATGGTCTTGAATTATTGTTCTAATTATATGTTTGACCTAAAAAGTCCTTACAAATTTCTGTTGGAGCTTGACGTTTTTTTTTAGATTTTCATTGTGGGTATTGTGGTGATCTTGACATTTTTTTTGCCATATCCACTTTGATGTACTCTGTGGTGCAGTTACTAACGGGCTGGCCGCGAATCCACTCCCGTGTTGATGATATTGCTCTTTTCCTTTTTTTTTTTTTTTTTTCCAACCCTTTAGGGAAGCCATAGAACGCTTGACGTGATCTTAGATTTGTGATTGTGGCAAAGCAAACTCAGTCGTTCGTTGCCTCAAAAACTGGAATTCCTCCATCTATCGACTCGCCACAACCTTCCAAATCATTATTCCCTCTTCAGTCATGCAACTGCTCACCTCTTTTACACTAAACATCCTTGTTCAGTCCTTTACTCTCACTATGTAACACGATTTTTGTCTTTGACAAGCAAGTGTTATTTTCCAACTCCTTTCATTACAAAATAATAGAAAATGTCTATTATTCCTGCCAAACTTTGCGTTTGTGGCTTTCAGAATTTTTTTTTTTTGGGGGGGGGGGCCCAAAAATAGTTAAATTTCACCGTTTTTCCAGATGCTGTCACAGAGAACTTTGCTCTTGGGATGAATTGACCACATATTTAGCAGAATGCATCTGGAGAATGCAGCCTCTTGATGCTACTTCATCTCATGTGATATGTCTTCTCAGGTAGCCAAAGTAGAACTGATTAGTGGTCTGCAAGCCCCTGCTTTTATATTGTCAAGCAGTACACTAGAATATTCTTAGTTTTTCTAGAATGTGTTCCAGAATGTTCTCAATCTTTCTAGAATTTTCTTGAGCTTGCTGTAGAATATTCTGAATCATTCTAGAAAATTCTTGATACTTCTACATATTTCTACTGTATTCTAGAAAGTTCTAGAATATTCTAGAAATGTTTACATTGAATAGAATGTTCTAAAATATTGTGGAAACTTCTAAGTGTATGGTAGAACATTCTGAAAGATTTTGAGATTTCTGAAATGTAAGCAAATTCTTCTAAATATGAGAAATTTCATGCTAGATCTGGTCAGTTCAAGAGTGATCTTATTAAAATTAAAAAGTCTTCAGAACACTTTATATTCTTTCACTGTTTTAACTTACTTGCAACATTTCAAAAGCAATTAGATAAACAACTGAGATTTTGCAAAGGTCTTTACCTGACATGAAAACCAATAGTAACCTTACTGTAATGAAATAAGGCAAAAATGTAAATTCACTATCCTCAAAAGCTAAGTTTTATGATCAAAATAACTTTTTTTTTCTATTTTGTTTAGATGGAAATAACTGGAAAATTATGGTTTGGGCCAAGGACAAGACAAAAGTGGAATTTTGTTACATAGTGAATTATCTAAACTGGAAGCTTCACATCTTGACCCTTACTAAAGCAGCTTCCATAAATTTAGGCATTCCGTGCTGTCACAGTCAGCTTTTTATTTATTTATTTATTTTATTTTTTATTTATTTATTCTCATATCTCCCCAGCTGCTACTTCTGGACAAAGGCCTTACCCACCCATGTATGGAGTATGCTTTACAACACTCACTCACACTGGTCTCTGAACAGGAGATAGTTAAAAACATTTCATCTCACTTCTCCTGACTGACTGTCTTCAGCCCCTCAGTCTTTGCCACAATGATGCACTTATGGCTCTCTATGTTCTCTCAGCCCTATTGTCCACCATCCTCTTAACAAGAGTGAACCAGTATTGTCTTTCGTCCCTTTTACTGGTAAACTATTAAACTCCCTGCCTGCTTCTGTTTTTCCTCAGGTCTATGACCTTTCAAGAGGGAAGTTTTGAGATGTTTTTCATATATATATATATATATATATATATATATATATATATATATATATATATATATATATATATATATATATATATATATATATATTATATTCCTTTCAAATCCTTAAAGTTTCTGTTTCAAATCTGTGTACACAGTACACAGCTCACCCTGTTGCTAATACTTTTTTTCAGGTTGATTGATAAATGGATTCCTTGGAAAACCTGGTAAATTAAACCATGGATGGAAACATGAATACCACAGTGACTCGGTTTCATGGGATAAAGGATGTTGTCTATCATAGACTCAAAGGCCAATGAGAGATGAATACCTAGGCCACAAGCAACTGTTGTTGATGTTTTTGAGATATAATGATGACCATGGGAATTTTGTGGAAGGCAGATTTTTTTTAGCTGGAGACAAGAACAAGGCTAAAAACATGCCACATGCTTACTGCAGATCAATGTATTTTGTCCTCCTTGCCCAAAAAATCTTACATTTCCTCAGGTCCACATCTTTATTGGGGGAGGGATGGAGATATTATTTTTAAAATATATGGATCTGAAGAAGAAAAGAAAAAAGTGTGCTGTGTAGATCCAGGTGCATTAAACTGAAGTTGTTAAAGTATCTCTTTACCCTTTACTCTGGAAGAATATGGCTATCACATCAGACTTTGACATGTCTTGTTACTATTTCTAGCGCATACGACATGACTGTCCATTTCAGAGATGTATAATTTTTCAACAATACTCATAACTCTTTAGCAAACAGATTAATTGAGATCTTACTTAGGCAATGTGTTTCAGACATTTTTGTCACTATGGTCAAGTAATAAAAATAGTTACTACAGACACCTGGCTTAAAATTACTGCATGTAAGATCAACCAGCAGACACGTCCTGATGATGAGCTGATTCGTTCCACACTACTTGCTCACACAAAGAATGCTTGTGGAATGTAATGGCATAACTAATGGGAAAGGAAGGGTTGTGTTTCATGACCCCCTCAGAGATCATTTTCAAACAGAACTAAGCAATAATAAGATAACTAAGGTATCAGTATTACTGAATGTTTCTGTAATCTTGTAATTTATATATATATATATATATATATATATATATATATATATATATATATATATATATATATATATATATATATATATATATATATATATATATATATATATATGCAATATCCAATCACATAAAAGACCCTGGATTGTGAATACAGTGAACATGTATTTGCACATATTTGGAAGATACTTCTGGTGCAAGCAGATAGCATTCAGAAGGATGGAAGGAAATTATATGTACAAGGTAGGGAGGGGACAGTGTTGAAATACTCGATTTCTCAAGTGCTCACAAAACCAACTCTGCATCTGATTTATTTTCACCCACCATATAGCCCAGTTATGTCTGTGGAAGGGAGTAGCAGGGCTTGTGTAACTTGCTCTGGCTGTTACTCTTTGGTATTCTTGTATCATTGGATTTCCTTGCCTCTGTGCTTGCACTTTGCTGAATCAAACTCTTTTAGCTCTATCAACATCTAGCTTTCCTTCTTGCTGGAAGTTTGCTTACATTCAGCCTGTCTCTTAACTACCATCCTATTGCTTTAATTTCTTGCCTATCTAAAGTTTTTAAATCTATCCTCAACTGGAAGATAAATCTTAAACATCTATCACATCACAACCTATCTGATCACCAGTATGGGTTCTGTCGTGGATGCTCTGCTGGTGATCTTCTGGTTTTCCTTACTGAGTCTTGGTCATCCTCTTTTAGAGATTTCGGTGAAACTTTTGTTGTTGCCTTAGACATATCTAAAGCTTTTGATAGAGTCTGGCATAAAGCTTTGATTTCCAAACTACCCTCCTATGGCTTCTATCCTTCTCTCTGTAACTTCATCTCAAGTTTTCTTTCTGACCATTCTATTGCTGCTGTGGTAGATGGTCACTGTTCTACTAAATCTATTAACAGTGGTGTTCATAAGGGTTCTGTCCTGTCACCCACTCTCTTCCTGTTATTCAACAATGATCTTAACCAAACTTCTCCTATCCACTCCACTCCATCTTTTCATAGATTTCCAACCCTTCAGGAAGTAAACAGTTCACACAGGGAAGCCACAGAATGCCTGACTTCTGATCTCTCTAATATTTTTGATTGGTGCAGAGCAAACTTAGTATTGTTCAGTGCCTCAAAACTTAATTCTTCCATCTGTCAACTTCACACAACCTTCCAGACCACTATCCCCCTCTTCAATGACACTCAACTGTTCCCCTCTTCTACACTAAACATCCCCTCTTCTACACTAAACATCCTTGGTCTGTCAGTCTGTCCTTTACTTATTATCTAAACTGGAAACTTCACATCTAATCTCTAGCTTAAATAGCTTCTATGAAGTAAGGTATTCTGAGTTGTCTCCGCCAGTTTTCCTCACCCCACCCCCCAGCTGCTAACTCTGTACAGGGGCCTTATCTGTCCATGAATGGAGTATGCTTCGCATGTACTCGTATTGGGAGAGGGGGGGTTTCACTCATACCACTATTTTAGACAGGGTGGAACCAAAGGCTTTTCATCTTATCAACTCCTTTTCTCTGACTGTCTTCTGCCTCTCTCATCGCTGCAATGTTGCACCTTTTGCTATCTTCTACTACTATTTTCATGCTAACTGCTCTTCTGATCGTGCTAACTGCATGCCTCCCCTCTTCCCACGGCCTTGCTGCACAAAACATTTTTCTTTCATCCCTATTCTGTCCACCTTTCTAATGCAAGAGTTAACCAGTACTGTCATTCATCCCTTTCTCTGCTAAACTCTGGAACTCCCTGCCTGCTTCTTTAATTCCACCTTCCTTATGACTTGAACTCTTTCAAGAGGGTGGTTTCAAAACACTGAGCCTTCAAATTTTTATGATTGTCTTGACATCTCTTTTGGGGAGTGGCATCTTAGTTTTTTTTTTTTTTTTTTTTTTTTTCATGGAAACAAAGTTTCACATAACAAACGCTAATCTAATGGGACCTGCTGATACATTATTGGTTTGGAGTCCTAGTTTTAAAGAATTTCCTGAGAATAGATGAGTACTACATTGGGTTCACTTACAAAAGAAAAGCAAAGTTGTATTGATATATTTATTAATTGATATAAAGTATAGCAATCACAGAGGATACACTCAAGGTTATAAGTGACTACCTTCAGTATTCATTGAACAAAAATAAGGATCTTAATTGCTGCCACACTTACCACCTGAGAGCAGCATTCTTTATCAAAAGATCAGCACCATTTTGTTTAATCAGAAGACTAAGAACAAGAAAAAAATGAACTCAATATAGTACCATAACACTTAAAAATTTTCATAACTAGAGAAGGTATTGATTTCATAACTAGAGAAGATATTGTTTTAAATACTATCACTGGTAAAGGTTAATCAAATATACATGATCATGAAACAATCTTAATTTCAGAGGAGCACAAGGATGAGATTAACAGCACTTGGCTTGATACGTGAGTCCGAACTTTGAAAGCACGTATAACATGATGTTGCTAGAGCTCCATGAAGAAAAGAAATCAAAACCATATCTGTGTATGAGTATCCTATACAAGTAATGCTCATAACAGCAATGCAGAAAACAAGATAGCTTGTATACACAGTAACTCAAAGTAAATTTTGCAATATACACATTTCCAACACTCAGTATAAGTGGTTAAAATCTCTGAAAGCCCAAGGAAATTGCTACACTGGTAAAATTATACCATACAAATGATATACGAGCCAACTTCTTAAATAAACTTAAGAAAATATACCACATGGCTTCAATACTCACTGTATACTTAAAAGATAGCCAATACATCTTAAATATACTATAAGCTAATACATTTTTAATATAATATAAATATTCACTATATAATCAAACAGGTAGTATGTAGCAAAAAAAAAATCATGCGCGCACACACACACACACTCACACACACACACACACACTACAATGACGATAAACTAAATATATAGTGGCGGTTAAAACTACAATAAACCTCTAATTGTTCTACTGATACAATGCAGAAACGTTTTAATCTGCATGTTCTTCACCGTGACATACTAAAAAGATGAATTGCGTACAATGGAGGGAATCTTTCCAGTATCACAGAATGCTTCAATATGACTCACTTTTCTTACTATCTTTACAAGATTTATCACATGAGAAACTTCCTAAATATTTTTACAACCACAGGTCACTCCTGCACTCTGAGCACTTGACACTAAATGTGCATGTTGTTTATGTGATGTTACAGTTAAGAAAGTAATATCATTACATTTAAGTACATAAATGCAATTCCTATATGGTGAAACCACTAAAGAGAAGAATAAATTATTATAATTTCTTCTGAGGAAGTAAATTCAGTAACATACTACACATATGCAAAACTGTTCTTTCATTATAAATTTTTTAATACTGCACAGCATTATTATATCTCAATTATACTAAGTTATTTAAGTTTAAATAAGGTTTCAGGAGTGAGAGCCAGGGTGCAAGTGCAACATTTGTTGACTAACAGTTTTTCACAAGTCATCCATTACCAACTTTTACAGAATTAATTGAAAACAACAAGGAAAAGGTGCCAATAATTAAATTTCATCTGTAGTTATTGGTTGAAGATGCAACAAAACAGTTATGTCTTATTCCAGCTGTCATGGTCAGGGCATTGCTTTGAGCATCAAGATTACAGGGATTAATGTAATTATCACAGCTTTACTAGTAAAGGCAAATCTTTTAGAATCACAGAAAATCTTGCACTGCATCATAAAACTAAAACCCAAACGAAAAGTTTTGTGCTATCTTAGAGCATGTACGTGTATAAGTAAACATCTTAATGCCAGGTTTGTGACCGGAAATATACAAATACCAAATAATCTTCAATGAAAAACCAAAGTGGCCCATCGTTTCACAAGCCACTTTAGGTCTGAAATAAAAAACTAATTTTACTCACAGCTTCACAATCACAAAAAGCACCAAGGGAACACCATCTCTTTTGGTTTCTCTCAGGATTATAATACATATAAGCTACACAAGGGAATTGGTTGGATAGTGGTAGGATTATCCTTCCTTAACAATAATTATCATTATTTGTTACAATGTGCAGAATAATTTCCTTGGATTTTTGGGGATGAGTGTTATACAACATTAAAAATTATCTTTGATGTTCACTGACAGGATCTAACAATTACCACCAGCAAAAAAGGCCAGGATGCTGCCAGCATTCAAAGGTGACCTGGGAAGCCTGAACCAAAATGAGGAGATGACACCTCCACCACGTCTACATTCTCCTCGGCAGCAACAGTTGGAGTGAGTTCTGAGGGCAGCCACCCAGCTTCCAACAGCTGTAGAAAATCCGTAAGTATTTAACATTGTGGTTGTGTGTGTGTGTGTGTGTGTATATATATATATATATATATATATATATATATATATATATATATATATATATATATATATATATATATATATATATATATATATATATATATATTTACACACACACACATTCTTTTGTGTATGTTAGCAACCTAGTACAGTGAAACGTCCATAAAGCAAACTATATGGGATGAGGTGGCCGATGGTTTATCCAAAAGTTTGGTTTATCTGACAATACATGTTTTTGACCGGTTTCTATGTACATAAACATGTATGTTTATTGCCATGTAATTTTTTGGTCATTTTCTCAGATATGTCAACATTGCATTTCTTTCAAAGACCACCTAAATATGTATTTTGTAAAAGCTGTTGCTTGGGACTATCTCAGAGGGTGGTCTTAAAAGAAGAATTTCAGCTTGCTCTGAGCTGTGATCAGCACACTCCACCTCTCCTCCATGTTGTCTGAAGAATATTCTAACACTTCTCCAGTTTCACAGGGGTGCCTCTGTACTCTTCTGCTACAGTTGCATTAAATGTCCAAATTTAAAGATCTGTGGATGTGGATGTCACACACTCACATGCCTATGGATGTGGCTGTCTCTTGGCATGGACATAGATCTCTGTAGACTTAACTGATATTAGCCAATTAATTTTCATGACACTCTTGCATCGGCTGAGAAATCAAATTCCAGTCCCTTTGTCTGAGACACTGGTTTATTAGCAACAGAATGCAGGCTTTTATAGTGGGATATGATGTTTGTGGGGGATGAAAAAACATCACACACACAAACACACAATCCAGATTTATCAAAATAGACTTACCAGAACTGTGGTAGCAGAAGATGAGACATTATTGATAAGACACCAATCACGCACAGTGTCCAGAAGTACTGCTGGTTCCAAGAGATCTGCCTCACCCAACCATGCCTTCTTCAGTTCTTTCCCATCCTCGGTCAGCTCATAGTTCATAGTCAGTCCTGGAGGGAGGACAGTGTGGAATACATAAAAATGCTGATAATGACAACTGAGGTTAATGTGTGCAATCAAACCAGTTCATCAAGTAAAAATATTAATCCACCATTTATTATTCTATAGTATCATTCCTAACATAAGAAAATACTAAAACGTGAAAAAATTATCTTCCATTTATGATGCTTAGTAGAATCAACACTGAATGCAAAAAAAAAATAAAAATAAAAATAAAAATAAAAAATGAAATAAATAAATAAATAAATAAAATCTACCTACACTGGTAAGGCTGTAAGCATCTACACATGCATGCATGCATGCATACACACAGGTGGCACTAAAGGAACTAAAATTTTGGAGGGGTTTCCAAATTCCCTTCTAAACAAGCAGAGTAGCATAGCAATGATATCCTTTCAAGCCAACTGAGTATGTGGCCTGCCTTGACCTTCCCAATGACAGGATGATAATGCTTTTAAACCTTGCTGTTTTCATTTTTAAAAATAAATATAATACCCATGACTCTTTCAGCTATGATGGAGATGCTTCAGGAGTGATGGAGGAGCACTACAAGCAACTGGAAACACTGAACAAGGTATGGTAAAAGCTATATTTTGGCTGATATTTCTGTATTGATGTGTGGAAATTCTGTAGTGAATGTAAATGTAATATTGCAAGAGGATCCAAAGGTTACAGTTAGGAATGCAGTGGTTGAGGAGGAGTCAACCTGGGAGAGGTAAAGGATTACTGTTTGTGTACATAATGATGTATGAAGATTGTTGGGTGTCTGTTGAGTGATGAATGCTGGTGGTAGGATATGGAGCCTGAATCAGCTGCTGGTTACATGAGATTACTGTACTGGTAACAGATTCAGAGGTTGAGATAACATAGGGAAGTTCTGAAAGGCTAATTAAAAGAGGAAAACACAAAAAATGAGATGATAGTGAAAAGAGTATGTGGATGATATCATTTTATAAGGGATCGATAAGTAGTTTTTGACTGAATGCAGGATATACAAAATGAAAAACTGAGAAATAGTAAGAGATGAATAAAATTCTGAACGAGTATTTTTTTTAAACGGTTTTCACCGAAGAAAATGTGCAGGAAATGCTGGACAGTGGACAGATATTTAAAGCAGAAGAGAATGACTGAGCCATGGACCAATGAAGAACAAGGTTACAAAAGTAGTTGGAAAGTATACTAATCTTATACATGCAATTCACAATTTCCAGGCCACCCAGGATGAAGTGGAGGTTCAAGAGTGGAGGCCTTCCTAGACAGAGGGCCACACACATTTGGGCACACTCCCTGGGAAACATTTGTCACTTTTGCTGTGCAGTGAATTGTGTTGTGATGGATCTGATTATAATGCCAAGCAGTCACATGTGAGGGTCACATCGGTGCTATGTTTACTCACTGAATACATACCTGAAAATGTATTCAAGTATTGTTAATTTTACTGTATATTGTGCAGTATATCAAATAAGAGCTATTTAAGTTATGAAATGAAAATTTTCTTGATGTTCTGTTTCATATGTGTGAATTTACTCTGTGCATGTGTGTTCAGGTGATTCAGCACCTTAGAAAAATTCCCATTAACTTCATGACTTTCCATGACATCAGTAGCTCTTATCTAAACTGCACAATATACAGTAAAATCAACAATACTTAAACACATTTTTCAGTATATATTCAATGAAAGCAAACATAACATGTGACTGCTTGGCATTATAGTCAGATGCATTACAAACACACACTGCACAGCAAAAGTGACAAATGATTCCCAGGGTGTGTGTCCAAACATGTGTGGGGTTGTGTCTAGGAAGGCATCCAGTTCTAAACCTCCACCTCATCCTGGGTGCATTGCAAATTGTGAATTACATGTACATTATTTGCCATACTGTAAAATGAGGGATATATAATGCATTTCTGTCTCTTTCTCTTCCCCCATCTCCCTCCTCCTCCTCTCTCTTTCTCTTCCCCCATCTCCCTCCTCCTCCTCTTCTCTCTCTTTCTCTTCCCCCCCATCTCCCTCCTCCTCCTCCTCCTCCTCCTCCTCCTCCTCCTCTCTCTCTCTCTCTCTCTCTCTCTCTCTCTCTCTCTCTCTCTCTCTCTCTCTCTCTCTCTCTCTCTCTCTCTCTCTCTCTCTCTCTCTCCCCCCTCTCTCTCTTCTCCCTCCTCCTCTCTTTCCCCAACCAACCCATCTCTCCCCTCTCCTGTCCCCATCTCTTCCCTTTTCCCCCATTCCCCTCCCTCTCTCTCTTGGTTACTGTAAGAGTTTTGCACAAAAAACCTAGGATTGCATGCAACACTTTGGTTCAGCATTTACCTGCACCACTCAGCTTTCAGACTCACCTATGGAGAGCACATGCCACAGCTCCACCTTGCCAAGACACAGGCCGTAGAGGAAGCACTTGTCTCGGGCCACATACTTGAGCTGCTCATCCTCCAGTGCTACCTGAGCAACAGTGCGGTGAACTTCAGTGAGATGTCCCACCCTTGTGCTTGGCTGCGCACTCGGCTGGGGGACGTCAATGTTATGTTAGTTTGAGGAAATAAAATGGTGAAATAAACGTACTGTACTCACTGTGAAACCTTTGCAGTAGGATGGAGGTGTAAAGAAAGAGGTTACATGCAGTCAACATGTAAGTAGTCAATGCAGTGTGGTGATGATAGGTTAATATGATGTGATGTGTCCTAACTTGCCAGTTAGATCACTAAGTTAGAAATGGAGGGAAAGAAGGGAAGAAAGATGTGGAAAACAAAAATGCTACATGTATCCCCACAGAACACTTTCTTACAGCAATGAGTAAGCAAAAAATAAAGTTGTAACTAGAAAATCGTTGTTCCTTGATATGCAGCAAATTTGGTCAGTAATCCTTCTATACTTTGAATAGGTGTGTAAATCTGTGACACCAATTCTAAGAAAGTCTTGTCTACTCATGCATTCTTCAAAACAGAACAATATAAGCCTATTCATCAATTCCTCTCCGAACACCTGTGATCCTCACACAGCCTGCTGCATCTATCTTCTATTCATATATCTGGGTTTGGTGCTCACCTAAAACTTATGGCCTGCTTCACACTTTTTCTTTCTTATATGGCAACACTAGCTGGGTGGGAATCAAGTCTAATCAGAATGTTCACATGGTGCCTCTGTGGTAGAGGTTCACTTGCTGCATGCACTGCTAGACTGTCTGCAGCAGGTGTTCTATAAAGTACAGTATTGCTAAAAACCTATAGAAACTTGAGATGGAAGATTTTCCCTTGTGCATAATTCATAGTTCATCTGTACCAAGAACAGGACACTGTTGCTCTTCCTGTAATTTCTGTATCTACTGTGCACTCCAGCAGGCAAACCACAAGGGAAAAATACTTGTGAGAGATGGTCAATGTGCAGATCTACAAAACTTTTCTCTTGTAACTACACTGCATACCACACTCTATTCACTATTTTGTCCTGAGGAAGTTTACAAGTAGCATCATCCCACCAATTGCTTTCCTAAGCTAGAATAATTTTTCCTTGTTATTTTTCCACTTTCATAAGAATGAGATTCCTTCATGAAACAAAACATCTAGAAGTCATAATTACCTTTTTTCATAACCTCCGAGTTTTCACTCTGTTACTGGCATTTAGGGAACTTTCCCCAAACTTTATGATGTTAGTGTGGACAGCCAAAACATGATGCCACTCACCTTCTGCTCTTGACCTGAGTTATCCTTGGCATCTTGAGCTCTCTTCCTTTTCCTAGGTTTCTTCTTTGGTTTGGTGCCAGTGCTGAGGGGCCTATCCACAGCACACAACCCCTCCATGTCCTCCACTTGGTCATGCCTAGTCTGAAAAAGCAAAATTATTGAAGTCAATCCAATAAAATGTTCAGCATTACATAATATTAAACTTATCAAATGATGTTATTTTTTTATTTATTTATTTTCTCCAAGTTAACAGCAAGGATGACAACTTCACTAACACACACAAGCAAATGAGTTGCCTACTCACCAATGCTCTTGCACTTCCAGACTGACTTGTTGTTGGTGGTGTCAGGGCAGTGCTAGTGACTGCTTTGGTCACACCTTTCTCCTCAGGAATCTGGATTTTCTGCTCTGGGAGGTAAACCTCACACCACACTAACTTAGCTTTGTACTGTACATCATCATCCACAGTCTTCTTCACAGATTCTACCTCAAATGGCTTCAGCCTTACACAGGTGCAACGCCAGGTCTGATCTTGTAGATGAGACAACTGTTCAGCTAAGGGAATAGTATTTTGTAGGCGTGTAGAGTTGACCACAACAGCAGTTCTTCGGAAATATATCTTGACTTCCATCCCCTTTAGTGATCTTCCCTTTACTTTCAAGATGCCAGAGTTCTTTATTAATCTGATAACTTCACACTCTACAGCAAACATCATGCCTGCTTCAGGTTTGTCTTTTGTAAGATGCCAGAATGGGTCCATGAGGAATGGCTTCACTTCAGATGGCCTGTCAACTTTTATTCTAATATTTGCATGTCCTAATCCAAAACTGATCTTCCTTGCAATTGGAAGTACTTTTTCTATTTCTCCTCTGCTCCACTTCAACTTGATGGTGGCAGCCTCAGGAGGTTCTGTCTCCCCAGAGTACACTAGCAGGGCAAAGTGAGTGATACAGAAACTAGAATAATTAAAAGGTTCAACTAACTTGACACTTATGACCCAGAGATGCCTGCCCTCTTCCAGTTCATCTTCACTGCACTTCACATCATCCATCATGGCCAGGACCAGATCATCCTGGTGCTCCAATACAACAACTTCAAGTAGACATGAAGTAACTCTGAACTGCCTCACACTACAATCTTGTGAACAACAGTATATAACTTCGTGGAAATTTGAAGTATCAACATATGAGAATGAAACAGGAATAAATGACCTGCACACATTTTGCTTGAGTTTGAACCTTTTTGTTAATAATGACTCATTGCATGTAAGGGCAACAATCCAGTTCAGCTTATACACATCCAAGCTTTTAGAAAGAAGATCATTATCAACTTCAGGTTTCTCTCCATTCCACAGAACCATTGCAATTTTTCTAACTTCATATGATAGAACCTTAACAGGCTGCTCAAGGTCAAACACCAAGGCCTTCAGATTCTTCTGCTCTGTTTGAGCTGAGCCAGATGCTGCCTCTTCCTGCTGCATCATACTGATCAGGTTCCTGTCAAACAAAATGGGTCCACCAGCACTTATTAGAATACCACAATGATCTGCATAACTTGTGACAGTGCACTCAGATATCGTCTCTTGTCTACCAGGGTTAATTCTCAAGGATGGTCTTGTAGCCCACAAGCTGCCGGGGTGAGGAGGAAGACTATGCAGTTTTGTATGCTGTGGAAAGATCTCAATGTCTTTAAGAATTTCCTTTGTTTTTGCTTTGTTCTGCAGTAAAAATTCTGACCAGCTAGATGGAGTTGATGGATGGGCAGGCTGGACACTAGAACAGCCTACTCTCTTAGTGGAAGGTTGCATGCTTTCCATGAGAGTTGTGCCAGTACAGCTGTTAGTATCCTCAGTAAGCTGAGTGGTATGGAGGTCTGAATCTACAGAGGTTGCATTTGAAGTGTTTAGCATCAATGCAGTACTAGGAACTGTTGTGGCACTTGCCTGAACCCCGAGAGCTGAGGGGCCTGTTGTGCACCATACCGATTCAGCCTTGTATTGGACTTCCTCCCCAGTCTTCTCCTTAACACTCTCCCTCTCCTGTGGTGTGAGCTGCTGACCACTACAATGCCATGTCTGCTCCTGTTCCATGAGCAGCTGAAGAGTATCTTTCCATTTTTCTTTGGTCAATGTTTCATTATTCACCAACATAACATTCTTATGGAAGAAAACTTTGGTCTCCGAGTTCTTCACTTTCAAGATACCACACTCATCCATTAACTTGAATAACTCACACTCATCAGCAAGAGTCATGTCTTCCACTCTATTTTGCTGCAAATCTTTAGTGAATTCTTCCAGCTCTAATTGGTCAAAAGTACCTATGAATTCCACATTCCAGTTCATCTTGTACACATTCAAATTTTTTGCTACAGAGTCAGCATCGATCACAGGACTTCCTTCACTCCAGACCACTGCAGCAATCTTTTCTATTTCAAAACCTAAAACCTTAACTGGCTGTTCAAGCTCAAGGGCCAAAGCCTTGAGGTTCTCTTTATCAGACTGCGTACCTGATGCTGCCTCTCTCTGCAGTGTCCCACCAAGCAGCTGCCTATCAAACAAAACTGATCCTGTAGCACTTAATAAAATGCCATAATGATCAGCATATTGTTCCACACAACCAAAAATAGTCTCTGTTTTTCTAAGCAGAACTTTCAGTGTAACTGTTGTGTCCCATGAGGTATAAGGTTTGTCTAGATCCCAATCAAGTTTTCCTTCTGTTTTCTCCTGCAAAATACTTTCTGGCTGACTAGATATCATACTTATATTCTTTGCCATGCTGTCAACCCCTGGTGGTCTAGAGCCAAGCCAGGCTACAACTGCCTCGTGGGTGACCTCCAGGTCAGCTAGTGTACAAGGAGAGGCCAAAGGAACTACCACTGCTGTTATAATCCCAAGATTATTGATGCTTGATAATAGTTTAAATGATTCCTTGGGCTTCACCTTATTGATATAAAGGTTTCCTTGCCTCACCAATGCTACAGTTTGAGACAAGTGATCAATAAGCAAACCACAATGGTTGTCCACACACAGAAATGAATTTGATGTGATGGTAGTCACTTTAGGTTTAACAATTAAGTTGCTACTGTCTCCTTCACTTTCCAGGCTAAGGAAATTTTCATCTTTTTCATCACACAGTAAGGAATTGCACAATTGCTGATCATGGTGGAACTGCTCCATGTCTTCTAAGGGAGGGTACATTTTTCCTTCCTCTGCCACAGAGTCCTCTTTTATAGACAGCAGTGTGATAGAACCAGAATTAGAGGGTAAAACTTTCTTGTGATCCTTACTCATATCAAGTCCACTATTTAAAGGATGGTCACTAACAGTGGGAAGTGATCTTGATAATATTAGATCATCCTCTTCAATAGTGTCTGATTGTCTCAATTTCATACTGACAGAAAGACTTACATTCAGCGGCTCACTGTTGCGCCTGGACTTGGAGTGTGGCACTGACTGAAAACTGGCTAGTAGGTCAGTCTGTGTGGGCTCACTGTTTCGTCTTCCTCTCTTATGAGATATTGGAATAAATTTGTTTTCTGTTTTTGTTTTGTCTTCTTGTGGCACATACAACCCATGTGTGCCATGAACATCACAAATTTCAACAACTAGGGAATCACAGTCACCTTGCCATGCTGCCAAAGCCTCTGGATATTCTTCCTCACTCTGAGGTCCTTTAGCCATCAGCAAATTCCAGAGTTCTTCTTGAACTCTGTCAACTTTAAGCCACCCTACTATAAATTCTATTTTACAAGTTATAGGTTTTTCATCTAGCCAGTAATGAAAGAATCCTCTGCCGGACTCTACATCAATTTTTTTCAATTTATAGAGACTTTTGACCTCAAACATATTACTATTGTACACATTTTGAAACTCTTTCACCTCAATGCCTCTTGGACAGCAGTGGAACTTGGATTTTTGGGAACAGGACCTATCAGGTATAAGAGTGGAATAAGAAGACATGCCAGAGTCCTTAGTGAAATTTCCCCAACCCAAGAGAATCCTGTATTCTTCCTTTTCATCTCCTGTTACCGTGTTGAGGATCACCTTCAGTTTGTGTCCAACAGCATGGAGGAGGGAAAGATCCCCATGGAGGCCCATCAGGCGGCTACGAGACACAGGCAGAGTGACGGAATCTGGTCCCTGCTGAAGACTCACTCTTACTTTGTCAGGAGTCTCCTTATCTATGTCCACTACAATGCCATAACAAAGTGTGTGCTTCATAACTCTTACAGTTTCTGGTAGTGTGGGTGTTTCATCTTCCAGCACTGCTATCTTAGATAGATAGTAGTTTGAACACTGATTTGATTGCTCACACACCACTGCAATATCATGAAAAGCTTCCTCTGCAATTGCAAATTCTTCCTTAAGAAAGCTGCTTTCTAATATACAAGCATGTTTATTGCAAACATGGATCCCAATTCCTTTCAGAGAAGCAGTGAATCCAATGATAACTTCCATTTGTATGAATTTCTCCAAGTAAACAGTAGGAAAACATTTTTGTGCCACAAGAGTGAAGTTTTGATCTATTTCACCAACTATTTTTTTCACAGAGTCACATCTTTCACCTTTGATAAATATATCTGAAACTTTGCCTTTCACCACTTCATTCTCAGTACTGGTAAAGAGAACAACTGCTCCATCCACCAAAGTTATTTTACCACTCAGTTTTGTCAAACCACAAGACTGCAAAATACTATCATGAAAGGCAACTATGGTGTTTCCTGCTTGACACTGCCAAGACTCTAGTTCTGACAGAGACATTCCTCTTCCTGTAAAGCTTGGAGAGGAATGTGAGGAGTTCTGTAATTGTGGTAGATTGGTGGGTGTTGCCTCCTGACTCTCCTCAATTCCAAGGTAAGGCACATAAGGTGTTTGCACATGGTAGTAACACTGGTGCAGTGCCAGCACTCTGGGGCCACGACAGCACCATGCTATAAAAGCCACAGCATCCACTTCCCATTTGGCCTCCTGAACTGTATCATCTAGTGGTAATATGATTGCCCAGAAATTCTTCCAGTGGTGTTTGGGGATGGTCTTCCAGGATGTTATAGTTTCACCTTGATAGTAGATGTTAGAAAGAAGGCACACAGCTGTGTAGTTCCTTTTATCACAACGCATGATGGCAAAGTCATCTGTGTGATCTTCAAGGCAGCCTCCAACTGACTTCAAGCTAGAGTTGAAGCTGCTCTCTCTCACAGAGTAATAGCAGGTTGAGCCTCTCTTGCACTTTGAGGCTCGGTCCACCCTGATCTTGTGCAGGTGCAGCATTTGTAAAACAGGATTATGTGGCAGCTGAAAGGACAACTCTTCTTCATGACAACTGCCAATAAAGACATCTATAGAGGCTACAGCTACATTTTTGCTTGTTGTCAAGAGAAGTATATTTCCTTCTAAATTCTGCTTATTTTGAAAAGGTGGGATCTTCTCCACTACTGCATACAGTACTAGCATTTTTTTTTGTTTAGAATAGGAATCTAGTACTTCATTGAGCTTATAACTATTCTTGAGTGAAAACACCACATTGTAGTTAAACAAATAGCACTTCTCTTCTTCATTGACAGCATCATTAACCAAGAGCAAGTTTTTCCTTCTTGAAACTTTATAGGTTACAACAATGTATGGATTACACTTTCTCTCTTGTGGCCAAACAACAAGGGGTTCAAGATCTATCAATCCTGTTTCTTTGGCACACCTTTTACGAGCCAGCATGAATTTTGTCCCCTGACTCTCACACACAGTGGCATCACAGTGTGGGATGCTGGGTGTTACCTGTACAGGAAATGGTAATTTTCCACTGCAAAACACATAGGTGCCTGAACTTTCTTGCCGTATTTCTCCACAGAGGGTTACATATCTAGTTATGTAGTTCTTGGAAACTACCATTGGATGCTTGGTGTTGACAAGTTCCCTCAGTGTGTCTCCCTCTCCATCTACATCAGGCATGTTGTCTTCATGATGTCTGTCAAGCAAATTATTTACTTGGTGTTGACTAACACTATTTTCTGAAGTAATGAGAAATTTTGAAGATTCACTTACACTGCCTTCAGCCTTATGCTTTTCTTCCAGCAGGTTTAATCCAAATAATCCATCAAAGTCTATACCATAACTGTCCCCACATGGCTCATTATTGTTCTTGGGTTGATTCACACCCACAGCTGATCCATTACTTAAAACTTCCTTTTCTTCACTGCCAAAGAAGGAATGGTTTAAGAAATTCAAACAGACAACAGCTACTTCCTTCACTGAAGTCATAAGTACTATGCGATGGCTTATGACATGACCATCAATGAGGACAGGCTTTATGTCCTCAATAATAGCATGCACTTTCTTCCCTGGTTTGAGAGGATGAAATCTACATTCAACCTGGCTTGCTGCAACTGTTATTTCATTATCAAAGAGGAAGTTGTAAAGACTGGAGTGGTCAGGCAGTGCTAGGGTTATGATCCTGCTGTCCAAGTTGTGAGAGTGAACAAGCATATGGTGCTGCAGGTATGCTTGGTGGGTCTGCTGCCGGTACCACCCACACTTCCCCACCTTGGTCTTCTTGTGGTACACCAAATAGAACTCTCCCAGTGGTGATTCAGGACTTGCTTCTGGATCTACAGCAATTTTCATTGGATTTACATTAATTCTGAGATCACCATTTTCACTTGTAAAGATGTACTGATCATGCTCTAGCTCACTGATTGTTCCCTTTGCTATGTCATACTCATTCGGTGGAGTTAGTGGTTGAGGTCCAGGAGATGCCGCTTCCTTTACATCTCCAGTCACTGACTTTAATTTCACACTGCTATTCTCAGTGTTATCTATGGAACCACAAGGAGGCTCTAACTTTTCACTCATTGCCTTAGTTATACTTCTTGTCACACTGCTGTTCTCTGGATTTCTCTCATTTTTACTTTTAAGAAGATCTACTGAAGGACTAGGAGGAAGCTGTAACTTCTCTTCATTCATAGTCTTAATTACACTTCTTGTCACAGAGCTGTCCTCCAGATTTCTCTCTGCTGCCATGGAAGTTGGTGAGAGTTGAACAGTTGCATCAACATAGATGAAATTATTTATACAAACATTTTGCTTATGCTGCACTAGGTTAGCATGAACAGGTGTGCCTGCCCTGAGGCTCCTTAGGGCTTGGAAAGTTCCATCTGGCATGATAACGTAAGCATTTTTGCATACCACCTGCTCAATTTTATTTGCTAAAGTGAATTCAAATCTAACTTCCTTGTCACTGGAGTTGAGGCACTTACCTCCCACATTTAAATGATATATACATCCTGTCGGTGCTACACACTTTTGTGCCTTTTTTTTCAACCATACTATGGCTGCCCAGTAACTTAAACTGTCCAAGTCCTCACAAAAAGCATCAAAACGGAGCTTAGTTTCAAGGGAAACTTTTCTAACATTCGTAGCAACTGCATCTATATCCACAACACAATCCTCAGGGACTTGTACTGACAGAGGAACGTCTTTATTAAGAGCACATATAACTCTCTTTCCACCCTTCTCTGTCAGGGTTCCATAGAGGTTCTTCAGGTAGTGTGTAAATCCATATTCACGGGCAGTTTTGTGTGTGGCAGACACATAATTTGTCTTGGTCTCTGCTTGTAAGTTCAGCAGACTTCTCACAGTGTCAGACTCTGGTGTGGATGACAGTTTGGGAGACAATCTATTAGCTTCCTGGGTTAAATTTGAAGTTTTGTGGTTTGGCTGAAGAACCACCAAGAACAGTGTCCATGTATTTTGTGTCAAACTCAGGTGAAGGAAGACATGAGAGAGTGGAGTCAAAGAGGTACATTGCTCACCAGATGCTTCAAATAATGCAGTGGTACTTGTTGTAGTGATGCCGAGGGATTTTCCCTCAAGCAACACTGTGAATTCAAGGCATCCCTCCTTATTTGAGCCATGGTACATTGCAGGTGCATCAAAGTAGTAAGTACTATTCTCAAATGAGGCTTTCAGAGGTTTCTTCCCAGTCCAGAGAGCTAGAATATGACCAACTAGTCCAACTTGAGGGATGTCTACAAAATGTGCATCAAACCCTACAGATAAATCTGACATGGGTACTTGACATCTTTGACCTCTGCCATCTTCAAAAGCTATCCATGGTGATTTCCTCATTTCTATTTGCACTTGCTTCCCCTTCAATTGTGTCTCCAGTATAAATGCCTCACCTATATTTTTCAAAACTCCATTGCAATTCTTTACAATCCTGAGAGGTGTTTTCTGACTATCTTGAGAGATTACACTTTTGGAATTTGATGACAGGTCTTCTTTGACAGTGAACTGGACCAGCACTTCCACATTAGATGTACCCACTGGTGATTCCTCTTCCAAAGTACTCCCAACACTCAGTTCTGACATGCAAGGGCTTCCAGGGAGGAGCTTTGTGTGTTCTCCATTAAGCACAATGTTACTGTTGGTTGCTGCCTGGCCATGGTCTGATTTCACCTCCTTTCTGGAAACACAGGTTGATGAGGTGTACTGTGGCTTCAGCACTATATCACTTTCAGAAAGCCATCTGGTTACCTGGTGAGGATCTGCTGCTGCACCAGGCAAAAGTGTTGACTTGGAAGAATTTTTTGTTGAAATGGTTTGTGGAAGAATAGAAATTTTCTTGGCAGGAGTACCCTGAGGTGGTGAGAGCTGGTCTGCTGCTGTGGTGATGTGATGTTGTTGGGTACCATTGGGTGTTGTGTCACATGATAATGAAGGAGGAACCTGCACCATTAAGATCAGCCATGTATTGGTATTTTTGGCAAATATCTTCCTTAAGTGAACCTTCACTTTGCCACTAACAGGAACAACTCTTTGATTCCCACAAAACAACATCTTTTTGTTACAAGATACAATATTAGTCTGCCCTTCGCTTTTAAATGTAATTTTGTATGTTGTATCTTCAACCACAAGACTAGCATCTATGTCACACAAAAGCATTGCCTGTTTACTTGCAACAGGAAAACAGCCAGGTGTTTTTTTGTAGAGTTTAAAAGGATCATATATTGGGATGTCCAACTGGTAAGGCTTACAACCTTGCCAAATGCAGGAACACATGAACCCATAAGCAGTGTTGCCAGCTTGGTCAAGGGTCATAAGTCTCAACACATCAGCATACAACTGCTGGGAAGTGGACTTGGTTAAATTTTTTATTTCACTTGCTTTTTCAATTTTCTTTCCATTTAAGTATACTATAGACTTTGAGAATACAATGTTTATTGTTTTACCACTGTTCACTGTAGAAACAACACCATTCTCCTTACTGAAGGAGACAAATTTAATAGGGCAGTTTCTCATTAGCTCAATGATTACATAGCAATTGTAGAATGGTTGCACACTATGGGTTGGTTTTGTACCTTGCCAAATAACTAAGGCAACAAAACCAGTTCTCCCTGGAGACACAATTGCATCAAAATACAATTCTGTGCCATCTGGAATATGCCTAATTTCAGACACCTTCCCCGAACACCAAACATTTGTGCACCCCACAGGACCAATCTCTGTGTTTTGTAATGCTGTGCTGACCAACACAGGGGATTCCCTCAGGTATGTCAATATGAAGTGCTCATCTAGTACTGTGCACTTTCTTCCTTTCTGATTGTAGAGGCATGCCTCAGGGTAGCAGTACGGGTTAGGGCACTCATACTTGACAGCCTGAGTTTGAGAAGCTTTGTCTTTAACCACTGCTTTCTTGGCATTTTGTTCCACCTTGAGTGAACCTTTGTCACATTTCACAGTGAGCTCTTTCTGTAGCTGCACATCAGGCACAATATCCCCAACTTGGTCTGGTGGTCCTGTTGCCACTGCAGGAGTTACACTGCCACCTGGGGCAGCAGGACTAAGAAGTTCCCCATTGCTGTGGCTATTCTCACTCACCTTTTCAGATGTGATTAATTGTTGTAAATGTGAAAGAGCAGCTTCATTCACACACTTATCTGACTTCTGGATGACATTCACTTCAGAGGTACACTCACGCTTTGGATCTTGAAAGGTTGCATTTTCCTGTTCTTCATCTTTTTTTCTACTTTCCTCCACAGTATTTAATCTCTGATGGGCACACCTGCTTTCAGGACTGTAAAGAGGATCTTGTGAGACTGCTGTTGAGGATTTCAAATTTTCCAGAACTGATTTAGCAGGTTTCTTGTTGAAGTCCTGAGAGTTGCTAGACTTAAAGCATGCATCAAGCTCTGAGGCTTTGAAAATGCTTGCTGTACATTTTTGTGTGTTAGAAATATATTCTGTGTGTTTTTGTGAGCTGGAGACATTTCCTTGATGCTGCTGAGGGCTCCTGGAGTCTTCAATATGTTTCTGTGAGACAAAAGTGCTTTCAGAAGCAGAAAGACTTTCTCTATGCTTATGAAGACTGAGAGAGCTTCCAGCTAATTTTTGTGCAAATGAAGTATCTTGTGTAGACTTGTGTGTGCTGGAAGTGCTTGGATTTTCTTGACAGCAGTGATAGTGAGTATCTACTCCCTCTGCTCCTGTCATGGAAGAGAGGCTGCTAAAAGAATTACTGGACAAATTTTTGACATCCACAGATGAATTAGGGGAGACACACTTTGAAGGACAACCATCACTGCTCTGAGGACCCTCATCAGTAACACATGTGGTAAGGACCCTCTCGGTGTCACAAGTCATGGGGCCCTTCCTTTGCTCCAGGACTGGCGTCTTGCCGAGGTCTGATGGAGCATTTCCTCCCATGTAGGCCGGTTCCTCTTCTGTGGTGCTGTCTCCATCATACACCACTGCATCAGTTGCTACTTCCACTGACTGGCTGTCATGAGATCTAGAGGACCCATCATTTTTCTTCTTGTTGATCTGCTCTTGCAACCACTTGAACATGTTTCCAGTCTGTTAAGCTACCTGAAAAAATTAATACTAAAGCTAATGTGCATAAAAAATATGTAACATCCTTATAGATTTAATTTCATTTGATATGACAGATATTTCTTTAATTGTAAAAGTGGAATTTCCTTGTATTCAGCCATGTAACTGCTGTACAAGCTATACAAGTTACAGTAAAATCTGCACAATTTCTTGCTAAACATAAAAAAATAAAAGTTATATGAGATAAACAGTTTTGCCACCTCTTGTGGTACATTTTCAAGTAAAAATAAAATTTTTAAGGAAAAAATGTTTTCTCATTTAAAATATTTTTATGATCATCATTAAAATCAAACCACAACTCATGTGGTGAATAAACAGTAAAATAAAACTGGTAAATCATTGTGCTCAGTTAATCTCTGGTCCTATCTTATCAGCTCAGTGTTGCCACTAAGCCCTGATAAGGGATGTGGGTTCAGATCAGAGTGCTAACAGCACAATGTATTGTGTTAACTCTCTCACATGATGTAATATCTTTTGTCACTCCTTTCCTGTGTCAGAGGACATTGTTGAATGAGGTTTTTGTCTTTTAAAAGCATTGAAAACTCTAGTGTTTAGGTGACTTCCTCTTACTGAATATGTTTATTAGTATAAATTACCTACATTTTGTAAATATATTTTATATATTTTTTCTTAAAAAAATACATAAACAACAAAGTGGTGGTGACAGCACCTTTGTTGGAGATGGAGGATTCATGAGACTGGCTCTGTCTTTTTCCATTTTACTGATCTTATGTACTCTACAAACTTTTTTTTTCAATGGAGAGGGTGGCAGGATATATAAAGGAGTTCTCCAAAAGAAAATGAATGCAAGAAAGGCAATTGAAGCCAGAAGGAAAAGGCAGCAGCCTGCCATGTGAATTACATATAACACAAACCTAGCCATCCAGCAGCAGGTGCCAAGGCCTTGGGCTCTACATTCTATAGCACTGATACAGACCACACAAACAGTGATGAGAGGAAGATTTCAGTGTAAGATGGAATGACACTGGACTCACAAAGTTTAAATGCCCTATAACTTTAAAAGTGTTTTTCTTGTTAAAAGACTATTTTTAAGATTTTTTTTGTTTTTGTTTTGAAGAATGTGTTTAGTTTAGAAAATTGTGTAAAAAATTTTTCCTCTCACATTGGTTATTTTTTTCCATATTCACATATAAAAAAATGAATATGGTGAAAAGCACAGAGGTTATGCATAATCTGAATAAAAAAAAAATAAATTTGTAAGAATGCATTAAATGATTATTGAAGTAAAATAATTTATTCTTTAATTTTGCATATATTTAGTGTCATCATCATAATGAAAGGACTGTTGCATAAATTGGACAAAACCATGGAATAAATTTTCATCTTACCACCATGAGTAAATAAAGCAATGCCCCTTGAAGCTACCACCACATGCTGCTTCTAGAATTGTGCACAAGGCTGTCATAGTTCATGACGATACCAGTAGATGTTTTTTTTTTTTTTTTTTTATGTAAGGGGCAATAAAATGCTGAAAAAGGCTCATTGATGGTGTCTCTCCCAAAAGAGTATTCAAAAGTATTATCCAAAATAATGAGGTACAGTGTCTTGAACACTCCCTCTTGAAATAGTTTGTCATAGGAATGGTGAAATACTGAAACAACCAGGGAGTTCCAGAGTTTACCAGTAAAAGGGATGGAATATTAAGAATACAACATGGTTAACTACTGCATTAGAAGTGGACAATCTAGGGGTGAGCGAAAGACGTATGCAGCAAGGATGCAGGGCGCAGGAAGGCATGCAGTTACCATGAAAGTTGAGATAGAAGATACAGCTCGATTATAAATTACTATAACAGTTACTGTACATAAGATATACATGCTGAAACAAACAGAAGTAATTCTGGAGTTAGTGGAATTAAACTTGGAATTAACTAGACATCAGAGTTACCGAAAAGACTAATCTGCTGGGGGTTGCGTTAACTTCTGTGGTCATCCGCCGGGCTGAGGGCCGCCGCGGCCAGCACAGCGCAGGACACCACTTGGAAGCACGGGAGTCAGATAATAACATACAAGTGAATGAGAGATTGTCACTCCTTACCATTGCGTAGTCGTCAGGCTGAATCTTGAACACGTAATTCTCGCTGCTTCTCAAGCATCTCAGTGCATACAATATTCATGACATGACCAAATGATGTGAATAACAACTTACGAGTCTTGCCGTCACATGTCCATGGGGTGCGTGACCCGCCTCAGGGCACCGCGGCGAGGTGGCGAGGGCTGCTGGAGGGGGCGTTGCTTGGTATACATCCACCTGGTGACGCCACCTCACAGGTCACTACAACAAGGTAGCTAGGAAGAAAATAACTCTGACGCGTACAAGACCAGACTGACTGACTGTTTACTAGCGGGGCATGCTTGCCAACCTCCCCGCGCCCGCCCCACCCACCTATGCCTCAAAAAACTTGGCAGAATTGCAATGTATCTGCTCATTACACACTTCGTTATCTTTACCAAGACAAAATAACTCATCTTATTAAGTACATATGATAGAGAACTCATTCTAAGAAAAGATTGGCTCAAGGCTGCCAACCTTTTCCTTATCGAAGCAACTGGCTGCTAAATCACGTCTAAGTTATACCGATTACGTGTTTATATGACACACACACACACACACACACACACGAGATTGATTGATTGATTGGTACATTTATTGTTGCATTAATAATGAAATATGATGAAGGAGGAGGACGGACCTTGCCACCCACTCCCTGGGCAAGGGTAGAGTATCAAAAATATAAAAATATAGTATACATTACAAGAATATAAGTAAATAAATAAATACAGATATTGCACACCTTATTGCATAAATATCCTACAGTCTGGGAGCAAACGTAGGATATTCCTTGAGTATATCCCTGAGAGTGGCTGCGTCTAAGAAATGGTCAATGAGGGTATACAAGCCATGTTGACCTTGCAGCCTAAATTTAGCAATAAGAGGACATTCCGTGACATAATGACGCAGAGTGTGTCCCCTTGGTACAGCACACAGCACACGCCAGGAGAAATCCTGACTTCCCAAAAGTATTTATAGCCTAATCTGAGCCTCATTGCCACCCTATCATGTGATGTAGGGTGTCTCCCATAGGTGTAAGCACAGCTCTGGGAGACACGTACATAGGGAAGACTACTGCCACACACGAGAGAGAGAGAGAGAGAGAGAGAGAGAGAGAGAGAGAGAGAGAGATTGGGAAAATACATTTTAAAAACCTCTCTATAGTACACAAGCAACAAATAATACACTTTTTTTGTGTGTGTGTTTGAAGTAATTTTTACATTCATATTCGTGGCAAATCCATTTTATTTAAATTTTGACCCGGAGAGATGACGGAAAACGGAATTCTTGGGTGCAGACACAAACGAATTTAGATGCAGGCTAATTACAGCTGCCATAACCTCTTTTTTTTTTTTTTTTTTTAAATCGAAGAGAACCTATCTTCTACTAGATTCCCACGGTTGTCTTCGGGAAGAAAATGCTGTGTTTCCATATCCGTGAATGAGAAAGAAAGAATACATAAAAATAGCCAAATAAATGAATAAGCAACAACAACAGCAACAGCAACAACAATAATAATAATAAAAATAATAATAATAGTAATAATAATAATAGTATCAACAACAACAACAGCAACAACAACAACAATAATAACAACAACTAGACAAAAGAAATATCTATAAAATCAATACAAGATCCATATGAAACCAACGGAATGAAGCTCCACCTGAATTATAAACTAATTTTCAAGGGCAAATGAAGTATGAAGGTAATGAACAGCGTCACGGGCAGAGGTTCCCAAACTATCGCTCATGACGTACCTCTATGCTCCTAACAAACCTCTGCACGCCCACGCCGTCTTTTGTTTTGTCGCGGGCCACATTGTTGTGACAATTCAGTAGCATCAGTAGGTTAAATATCAGTGAGAAAGCACACAAAAAGTGCGGAATCAATAGAAAACGGATTAATGTGACTGATAGAATTATAATTTGCACGGGTATAAGGACATTTATTTATTTATTTATTTATTTATTTATTTATTCATTTATTTTTTCTATGTAAGAGGGGCACTGGCCTAGGGCAAAAAAAAAAAAAAAAGACCACTGAGGTAACAATCCCTTAAGAGAAGACCAAAAGTATTGTCCAAAATTGGGAGATAGGCGTCTTATAACGTCCTTCTTGAAAGAGTTCGTCATAAGAAGAGCGAAATATAGAAACTATAGGGGCGAAAGAGAGTGTAAAGCCTTATTTTGTGCAGCGAGGCCGCGGGGAAGGGGAGGCTTGGAGTTAACAAAATCAGAAGAGTAATTTGCGTGGAAATAGCTACAGATGATAGCAAGAGATGCAACATTGCGGCGAAGAGAGAGGTTAAAGACAATCAGTTGGAAGAGAGAACATACGAAAATGTGAAACTAAAAGAAAAAAAAAAATCAGGCCCACATATGGGAGTTCATGTATAAAGCATACTTGCATGTCTACTTCCACTATCATTCATCCATTGTTATTGGAGAAATTTCATTTGAATACATTTTAAACACAATACAGTGGACGCCACTCGACATGATCGCAATGAGTCGCCGCTCAGTCGCGTGTTGCCAACCTGCACGTAATATTTTGCTGCTGTATCCTCCAACTGAAAAATCCTTAATATATGGCAACACTAGAATTCTCGCCTGATGGATTGACTGACAACAATGGTCAGCTTTTATTACGCTTGCTTGGAGAAATCTGTGCTTTCCTATCAAGCGCCTCCTCCCTAACCTCTCCGCATATATATTTGTGTGTGCAAGTTTCTCGTGATGTCCGAGGCATGCACGAAAGGCCTTTAAAGTGAAAGGGACTGAGTGCTTTAAATTAATGCCCAGTAATAAACCGTTACAATACGCTGCTTCACTAGTGCATGTCTCGAACATCACTGGCACTCTGCACCTGGAAATACGTGAGTAACTCACAACTACGGAAGAAGTAAAGACGGAGTCGCTTGATAAGAAAGCGCTGGTTTCTCTAAGCAAGCATAATAAAATGTTGTCAATGAAAGCCTTGGGTTCCGGCGAGAACTCGTACCTTCCCTACAGTACTAGTCATGACTTCATGCCTTCCCTGAATCCTCCCCACGCCCCCTAGTTTGGGAACCACTGGTCAAGGGAAACTAAA